>NW_023994294.1:225000-449924 GCF_015586225.1 Lucilia sericata
TCTGTCCGTCTGTGTGTTTGTTGAAATCAGTTTTTAGAGGACCCCAGATATCGGCGAGATCCGAATCTTAATTAATTCTGTTAGACATGCTTTCGAGAAGATCACTTTTTAAAATCAGCAAAATCGGTCCATAAATACCGGAGATATAAGCAAAAATCCGAGACAACCTCTGAAAATTTCATAAAAAATACAAATTTTTCCATGCTTTGATATAAAAAACAACAACAACAGTGCTTATTCAATGAGTATTTCGTCTCATATGTTTGGATCACTGTGACCAGGTCTCAAAAAATGTTGCGGCTAAATCCCATCCAAAATAATGCTAGAAAAAATGCTAAATTGATTTTAAAATGCCAAAAAAATGCTAAAGTTTTTTAAGTGTTTTTATGAACAATTCATATTAATTTGTAACTGAAATTCATTGTAATTTATATCAAGTAAGAAAGTATATTCTGCCGTGGTTGACCATATGAGTATAAAATTTTATTTATTTTTCGTAATAAAGCATTTATGTTGAATTGAACCTTGGGTTCTGTCATGATCCACACCAAGATTTCAGAATTTCTTAAAATTTAACTTTTCATTCTCCCCGGCAACCAACGGATATTGCCAGACTAACTGAAATATTTTGGTGTCATTTTCGCTATTACTTCCACACTGGCAACTTTAGTACTTGTGCACGGCTATGGCTCGTCGGGCTTGGGCGGTGGCACGTTGAAGTAATAGTGAAAACGATAAGATATAAATTTTGTACCAGTGTATCTGAAAAACAATATTAACCTGCTGCTTCTTTCCCGTAGGACAAGGTGTTATTGCCTACTCTTAGTTTACCCTCCCCTAATCCATGGTAGCTATTGAAATTCCAAAAACTACCCCTTAAATGTATCACCACTCTATACCTACCTTTATAGCCGGTTTAACTTTCTAGCAAGACATATTTAAGTTCAAATTAAGTTCAAGTATATATTCAATGGTTTTCATGGATTCTAAGTATTTTACAATTCTGGTTAGGCTAACAAAATATTCCCTAAGTTCGAACTGTTAACATTTTAACTAGACCTATCAGTTAATGTTGATTGTGGTAATTCAAATTGATTATCGTAAAATAAATATTTTTAAATAATTACATAAAGTATGATACTATAATATTATAAGGTTTTGTTCAATAAGAATTAACATAAAATTAACAGTTTTTGGGATTTTAATATTCTATAATAGTTGTTATCTAATTTTAGACTTGAAAGAAAAGATGTTTTGTATCTATTTATAAAGTTTTTTTGACAACTATATTTAATTTCAGGGTTCTGTTCTTTCAAGTTTAAGTTTAGATAAAGATCCTCAGGTGTATAAAAAATTATAATGTCTTAATTGGTAAATAAATGATTTAAAAATACTTTAATATGCAAAAATCAAGTAAATCTTTTGAACGTCAGGTAATTTTATGCAAATCCGGTAAATTTAATTAAAAACCCGGCAAATATTATGAAAATTTAGGTAAATTTTAAGAACAATCAGGTAAATCTCAAGCATGAATATAGTAGTTAAATTTTGATTAAATGTAATAATTAAAGATTTTATAGATTCTCAAGAAAATTTATGTATTTTATAATCAAAACTTTGCATGAATGTTCTTGAAAATCCAGAAAATCTTTATAGGATCGAATTAATTTGGTTTGAACTAAATTTGGATTGGTTTAAAAGGGCCGAAAAAGTTCCAAATCGAACTTAGCTTAATTCTAAGCTGCTAATGTGCCTAGCTACCTTGTAGCTTCCTCAATACTCCTCTTGGATTAGGTCTTCCCTGCTCCGAGAGTCGTAATGAGTCCACCACAGACTCACATCGGCTTGTATGCCCAAAACATACGTGGCAAAATAATACAAGTGTGAGTTTTTTTTTAGGCTAAAAAAAAACTTACAAAAAAACTATATTTAAAAAAAATAAAAAATAAATGTAGATGACCTTGCTAAAATCCCAAAAATTAATAATTCTACCGACTACACTACAAATTACTTATCTGAAGGTGGTTGTTATCTTTACTGTTTAGATGGCTATAGATGAATGATGGTTGGTCTATTGTGCTTTATTCTTTTTGATGAAGATGTCACTAGGGTTATATGTTGACCTGCTATTGACGATATTACTGATAATGATGATGAATTTCCGAAAGAACTGGTGACCACAAATTTAATGCTATTGATGTATAAAGATGGCAATTGTTGATGAAAATTTGTTTCGGATGAAAATTTATTGCAGTTAAAAATTTGTAGAAGATCAAATTTGGTAAAGGTGATTGTGTATATTGATGAAAATTTGTTAATGATGTCGAAAATTATATTTTGTAAGATGATGATCATTTAAAATTGTAGTAGCTGGAAAATTATTAATATTTTGAGGTTTTGGTGTTACGCCCCAGAAGTTGGAAGATAATTAATATTGTGGGGTTTGGTGTTGTGCCCCAGAAGTTGGAAGATAATTAATATTGTGGGGTTTGGTGTAAAGACGTTTATAAGTACTATGGTGACGAAAGTGTTGCTGTTATACTTTTTTGTTGATGTGTGTACTAACCTAAGCCGCTGACTTTAACTGTGCGCTGTCTTACGTTTCAAGGGTATAAATTATGGTTCGAAGGGTGCTGCTGCTGTAAATCTGTTCGCTGGTTTAACTTTGTATAGTCAAGCCTGATATACGCCGTAGAATATATTTGTACGCTGGCTTATTTTTCAATAGATATTGCGGCACATGTTTTGTTACATGATGGCGTATGGACATATTTCACCTTACTGTTTTCACTTTTCCCGCGACAGGTTGGTATAACTACTGTATTAATGATTAGCAACTCCACAAATTCCTGTTGCTGCAATAATTGGAAGCCACGCGACAGATTCCAGCTGCTGGCATCTGCTTCAAATTTCCCCTTTGAAACTTATACACATGCAATGCCTTTAAGAATTTAAAATGTTAATTCCTTGGAAACTTCTAAATAACTACCTTAAAGCACTTATCAGATTGTCTACTTACATTTTTTTACACCACGCTGAATTTAAAAGTTATTTCCATTAAGATTTTGTCGGCTGAATTCTTGCCACCTTCCAACTCCTGCCAAAGATCAAACGAAAAAGGAGGAAGTTAGCCATTTTTGAAAATGGCTCCTTTCCGTGTATTCCAACTGCCGCCAACTTCACTTTATCGGTTGATGCAAATAGTACTGACACATGAAAATACACCACTAACTTTAGTAAACTACTGGTGTGGCAACCTTACCTATCAAATGTGTAAGTGTTGTATTTTTATACCCTTCACCTTCGTGAGAAGGGTATATATAAGTTTGTCATTCCGTTTGTAATTTCTATAATATAATTTTCCGACCCTATAAAGTATATATATTCTGGATCCTTATAGATAGCGGAGTCGATTAAGCCATGTCCGTCTGTCTGTCTGTCCGTCTGTCTGTCTGTTGAAATCAGTTTTTAGAGGACCCCAGATATCGGCGAGATCCGTATCTTCAATAATTCTGTTAGACATGCTTTCGAGAAGATCGCTATTTAAAATCAGCAAAATCGGTCCATAAATGACGGAGATATAAGCAAAAATCCGAGACAACCTCTGAAAATTTCATTAAAAAACACAATTTTTTCATGCTTTGATTAATAAGCAACAACAACAACACTGCTTATTCATTGAGTATTTCGTTTCACATGTTTGGATGGCTGTGTGTTTCATTGGCATGTGTATATTGTTTTTGTTTCTTGGTGTATTCAGTTTTGTTGGTATACAGTTTCGTTTGTTGGTTTTACTGCCTTGTGTATTTTGTTTTTTGAGTGTTTATATCGTTTAGCGTTGTTGTTGTTCATTTTGTTTTGCTATTGCTATAATAATGATATAATCGGGAAAATTAAATAGGTACATAAATTTAAATTTTATAAAATTTATATTTTTTAAATACACTATGGTGAAGGGTATATAAGATTCGGCACAGCCGAATATAGCACTCTTACTTGTTTTGTATCAATCCGATAAACAGAGTTGTATTTAACTTTGTATTTTCTTAGTCAGTGCTGTCAACACGGTACAGTTCCGATATATTTAAACTAATTTTCTGAGAAAGGCTTTATACATTTGTATATATTTCTGAATGCAAAAATTACATTAAAACTCTATTAATTACACTAGTTGCTCATGGTATAAAACCTATATGTGTTTTCGAAAGGAAAAGTATAATATTTCTAGTTTTACTTTTTTTATATAAACAATTTTATTTGTCTTCCTCAAAACACTTTAAAAATGGGTTTCATGTCACAAAAATATTGAAAATTCCGTTGAAATAATTTTAAATCTCGGTGAATAGATGTCAGGTTTATAACTCATACTTCCAAGATTTTTTCGGAAAAATATATATGAGAATGTATGAAATGAATTGAGAGATATATTCAAATCCGTAAGTTTGTAATTCTGGAATAAATTGTTAATAATATTTTCGAAATTTATGTATTTTTTTAATTAAAAAAAAACGTGACAACAAAATTACTAAAAATTTGGTAAAAATAACAAGTAAGAGTGTTATATTCGGCTATGCCGAATCTTATATACCCACCATCAAACCTCGTTTGACTCGAATGAAACTTACTTATGTCGAATTTCATCTATATACTCGTATATTTAGGCCAGTTATAAGCATTAAAGTAATTTTCTGAAGGGGACCATATATAAGGGGGTAGGGTCAATTATGGGTCGATCCTCATAAAATTTGGTAGATAGAATTTGGTTCGTATTAAATTTATTTGTGTCGAATTTCATCGCTACACTCGTATTTTTAAACCATTAATGAGCGTTGCAGTCATTTTCTGAAGGGGACCTTATATGGGGGGTAGGGTCAATCATGGACCGATCCTCATAAAATTTTTTAGATAGATTTTGACTCGTATGAAACTTACTTATGTCGAATTTCATCTATATACTAGTATTTTTAAGCCAGTAATGAGCGTTAAAGTCATTTTCTGAAGGGGACCTTATATGGGGGGTAGGGTCAGTTATGGACCGATCCTCATAAAATTTCGCATATTGATTTTTGATCATAAGAAACTTACTTATGTCGAATTTCATCGCTATATTCGTATTTTTAAACAAGTTATGGCTGTTAAAGCTGCTTTTCGAGGGGCCACTTGTATGGGGGCTATCCGAAAACGTGGACCGATATTGCCCATTTTCAATACAAAACAAACCTTACCTATAAGAAATATTTATGTGAAATTTCAACCCTCTAGCTCTTTCCATTCGGACTCTATCGTGCTTTCAACAGACAGACAGACAGACAGACGGACGGACGGACGGACAGACGGACAGACGGACAGACATGGCTAGATCGTCTTAGAATTTAATGAGGACCCAGAATATATATACTTTTGTGGGTCTATGACCAATATTTCTATGTGTTACAAACGGAATGACAAAATCAATATACCCCCCATCTTTTTTGATGGTGGGTATAAAAAGAACAGAAAGTAGGATGAGAAAGTCTTAATTATATAGTATTGATTTTTTTCAATACTTATTTTCAATAAATTAACAAGAACTCCTGAAGAATGCTAAAAATTAAAACCTCTTTATTTCGTATAGGAAAAAATAAAATTTGTTAATTTACCGTCATACATGACCTTTTCCAAAATTATATGTTTCATTCCATGAGCAAACAAAAAGTATTAGTTTGTAAAATAGCGTACTGAACGTATTTGTAAAAATATATGAAATCTCTTGAATTATTTCTATCACCTCGAATTTAAAAAAGCATTGGGTTCCAGAAAAATATTCTAGAATACAACATTTTAAAGTATTCACTTGTATTGGCGTAATTTTAAGTTATTTATCTTCATGAATCTTTTTATTTTGAATTACAGTGTAAATTATTACATTTCTCATATTTCTTCTTGCTTGTGTTTGGGTAGACATTTAATTCTGATTTTTTTCCGGTTAAACCTATTTCCAATATAAATCTTTTTTGCAAAAATTTTTCTTTTTTTTTTTGTTTATATACTAAAATTGCAAAAAAAAGCTAAAAATGCTAAAAATATTTTATAAAAATGCTAAATAAAATGCCAAATGCTAAATTAAAATTTTACAGCTAAATCAAAATAAAAAATGCTACATCTAGCTGCAAAAATGCCAAAATGGTCACACTGGTTTGGATGGCTGTGTGTTTCATTGCCTTGAGTATATTGTGTTTGTTTCTTGGTGTATTCAGTTTCGTATGTTTGGATGTCTGTTGGTTTCATTGCGTTGTGTATTTTGTTTTTTTGTTTGAGTGTTTCGTTTCTTATGTTTGGATGCCTGTGTGTTTCATTGCCTTGTGTATATTGTTTTTGTTTCTTGGTGTATTCAGTTTCGTATGTTTGGACGTCTGTTGGTTTCATTGTGTTGTGCATTTTGTTCTTTTTTTAGTATTTCGTTTTGTATGTTTCATTGTCACGTGTATATTGTTTTTGTTTCTTGGTGTATTCAGTTTCGTATGTTTGGATGCTGTTGGTTTTACTGCCTTGTGTATTTTGTTTTTTATGTGGTTATTTCGTTTAGCGTTGTTGTTGTTCATTTTGTATTCCTGTTGCTATAATAATGATATAGTCCGGAAAATGAAATAAATTTAAATTTTATGAAATTGATATTTATTAAATACACTATGGTGAAGGGTATATAAGATTCGGCAAAGCCGAATATAGCCCTTTTACTTGTTTTTTGTGATTTTGTACCACTGCACAGTGGTATGGAAAAACATAGAGGGAAATAATTCTGTAACTTCAAAACGGTTTAAGTTCTGAACTTGGACCTCATGGGCTTACCGGGGGAGGGGCCAGAGGTCCCCAAAGTAAGACAACTCGGGTATGTACATTTTTTAAAACGATCCTATTTTATCTTTTGTGGTCTGACTATTGATACATACACAAAACAGATTCATGTCGAATTGTATCTCGATATCTTTATTTATTAATGAAATATATGCGTTAAAGTGATTTTTGGAAGTGGACCTTATATGGCAGCTATGACCAATTGTGTGCCTTTACAGATCTACGTCGGTAATGTCATTTATGTTTATATTATACTAGATTTTTGTACCCGGCGTTGCCCGGGGTTTTAAGTGGTTTCATAACATTATACTTAAGTTATCTCCCGTCAGAGTAAACTAAAAAATCTGCTTTATGTCTATAGATCAATTTCTGAAAATTTTCAACATTCCGAAATATAAAAATTTCGTTGACTTTAAAAACATAAGATAGCATTTACGAAATAAAAAAAATTTACTCATTTTACCCTTCACTAAGAGATTACTTCACAAATTTTTTGCCAATTTATAAATCTAAAAGATTCCAAAATTATAATTCTAATATGTACTATCTAGTTTGGTAAAACTATGTAGTTAGGTAAAACTATTTAACTTAGGAGAAAGAATAATTTTTGACTTAAACCATAAAGTGCTAATTTTTCCCTAACTCTTCATGCTTCAAAAAATGCTGAAGGTCAAGAGCAGAATTGCGATTCGAATACTCGCGTGTATAGGCCTGAAAATTATGCTGACGCTTCGTTGGCACACGTACTCAATAAGCTTGCGTGTATTGGTGTGTCTGTGTTAAAGCGAACCCTGCATTTCGACAGAGTCAACCTCTTTCCTCTTACCTCTTCGTAACCTATAGGGTGACGATCGACTTCCTCGTAGGACAAGCACATGTTAAAATAGTTAGTCACCTGGACAGTTGGTGGCTAGGTGTAACCCTATGTGGTAGGTTAAATAGGGAGTTCGGGACTATTCGACCGAACTGCTGGGAAATGAAAACTTATTTGTTGATTTGTTTTAATACACATAGCAAAATGTTTGATGTTAATTGGGAAAATTGTTTTTTTTTTTTTTTTTGATAAAAAATATGGATGGTCGAAAATAATTGTTTAATTATAAAAAACATTAAAAAAAATGAAAGAGAATTATAAATTTTTATAGATAATATTCATTATTTTTAAAATATTTAGTTTTTCATGAAATTACATTTTATTTTTCCACGCTTTATTGAAAAAAATTATTGAAATAATTTATTAATGTATGTTTATGTACATTAAAGGTGTATTTGCACGCAAAATATTTTATTTTGTATATGAACAACTTTTTGTAGTGTACAAATACTAAACGTTGACTTGAATACGGTTCTCTGCTGCTTAATACACAATAAATACTTGATAGTATGTGTCTGCCCACCACTGCTTTAAAGGCTTAATTATAAATGTTTTTGCTTGAGTATAGACAATAATTAGTATTTACTCTCAGTACGAATTTTGTCCCTTTTTCATCCACATACCCCTTCTTGTCCCTTCTTATCCAAGTTTTGGAAAACAATATAGCCTATCACACGATACACCTATATATCTAACTATGTTTCAAATTTAAAGAAAATCGTTCCAGCCGTTTAAGTGTAATTACAAACATTATGCGCACGCCACAGGTCGCAATTTGCAATATGATGAAATTTGGCACATACTCTTGCAAGGACGAATCCTATTGAAAATGGTTAAAATCGGACCATTATTTCGCATAACCCCAATACAATCGCATCCCTGAATATTGCTTTTGAGCTCATAAATATGTATCACACCAAAAATCGGTAAAACTTAGTTTTATATAAGTTTTAATGACACTGTGGTTTTTCGTAATGATCGGTCCTCATTTGATCACATCCCATATATAAAGTCCCCTTCATAAAAGGACTTGATGGTTCAAATTCACTTATAGACACATATACATAAATAACTTTAACGTAGACGTAAAACGCTTTACCAAAATTTATAAGGATAGGCCCTCATATAACCCTCTTTTAAAAAATCCCTTTTTTGTTTCTAAATATATGGACATATGTGTGAGACTCTCAATATCAAAGTTTATAATATTTTGGATTTAGAATAGAAAAAAACGTCCTTAAATCACAAAAGTACTCATTTTGTCGGATTTTCGCCATTTGGCCTATTTTTTGTCCCCTTCCGGTCCAATTTTCGTAACGGCATTGTGCTTATATATATTTCTAACAAATTAAGTAATTTAATCGAAAATGCTATTGCTTAATGATAGACAAAATCAGTATTTAATATCAAAAGTACTCATTTTGCCCGTGTTTCACCCAAAGGGGTGTAACTTTTTGCCCCCTCCTAGTCCAAGTTCTGAAAAAAATATAGCCTCTCCAAGTATAGATCTTACCATGTTCCAAATTTGAAGAAAATCGGTCTAGCCCTTTAGGCGTAATTGACGAACAAACAAACAAACAAATAAACAAACGAACAGACTTACAAAGAGATTTATAATAAATACTAGATTTTTGTACCCGGCGTTGCTCGGGGTTTTAAGTGGTTTAGAAATATAAAATTTTTGTTGACATAAATAACATAACATAGCATTTACGAAATAAAAAAATTTTACTCATTTTACCCCTCAGTAAGAAATTACTTCAAAATTTTTTTTTGCCAATTTATAAAGCTAAAAGATTCCAAATTTATAATTCTAATACTATCTAGTTAGGTAAAACTATAGTATACATATTTAACTTAGAAGAAAGAATAATTCTTGACTTAAAGCATAAAGTGCTAATTTTTCCCTAACTTCGTCGTGTTTCAAAACATGGTGAAGGTCTCCTTATGAAGAAAGCCCTTGCAATTTCTTTGTGATCTTATAAAGCTATAAAAGAAATTTCATTGAAATTTCACAGTACCAAAACTACTACCCATACCCTCCTTCTCCATTGAATTATTCAAATTTAGGTATTTTGTTTAATATATTTTGTATCATTTCAGAAATCGATGTTGTAGAACATTTATTAAGAAAATCACGTCAGAGAGGAACCTTTCCCTCTTCAATGATGTTTTGCAAAAACATTTTTGAAAAACACATTTCTTGACCGATTGCGGAAAAATATTAATAAAAAAATATATATTTCTCAAATTTCATAAAATTACAAAAAATGTAGCAAAGGAACACATACCCAGCAAAAAATCTGAAATTTTTGGTAATAGCCACTAGTTATTTCATACATTACTTGGTAATGAGTGTTTATTATCATCCACATTATTTCATTTAACTGAATAGGTTATTACTGGTAAAGAACAAAACAATTTGGATCTGTTATGGCTCAATTGTCTAGGTCGTTTATTTAACAAACAGGGGGTTCGTGGTTCGAGCCCTGCTGGATACTTGTTTATTTTTTTTCAAAATGACATTCATTTATATATTTTTGTAAAATGCCGTTCTCAAAATTACAAAAAGCAACATGTTAATGGAGCATCGAGTAAGCGGCTGGAGTGAGAAACACAGAAAACAACTGAATGCCTGGGTTCAAATCCCGGCCGAGAATTTTTTTTATTTTTTGTTTTCTACATACAAAGTCGGCCCAAAATAACTAGCTATCACATAACATATTTGTAGGTTTATTGGTAACTAGTTATTTCGCAAAGTTTTTGTAATCAAATTAGTAACCATTTATTAATTTGTTTAAGGTAGGTACATATTATTTGAACCTTGTCGAACAAAAATAATTAGTTATTCACCCCAAAAGTAATTAGTTTCCACGTGATTCCAATATTACTTTCTAGATTACTAGGTAATGAAAATTTTTGCTGGGTAATTAGCCGTTTTTGCCCGTTTAGTTTGAATTTCTTTTTCCTGTTTTTACCTCTAGGGGTGGACTTTCGAATACACATACATATCTCTTAAACTAAAAACTCATCGTCTAAAATATTTTTACTCTAGAACGAAAAAAAAAAATCTGACTTAAAACATAGATGTACAAATTTTTTCTGTTTTTTTCGCCTTTTCTCATATTTCGAAACGGAACTTTGCTACATAATACATATTTCAGACACTTTAAAAGCTTAATCAGAAATGTTTTTGCTTGAGTATAGACAATAATTAGTATTTACTCCCAAAACTACGAATTTTGTCCCTTTTTCATCCACATACCTCTCCTTGTCCCTTTTCATCTAAGTTTTGGAAAACAATATAGCCTATCACATCATACACCTATATATCTAACTATGATTGAAATTTAAACAAAATCGTTCTAGCCGTTTAAGTGTAATTAAAAATGTTATGCGCACGCTACAAGTCGCAATTTGCAAGATAATTTGATGAAATTTGGCACATACTCATTCAAGGAATAATCCACTGAATATGGCTTTTAAGCTCATAAATATGTTAATTGTTCTTGTATCACATCAAAAATTGGCAAAACTTAGTTTTATATAAGTTTTAATGACACTGCTGATTTTCTTAATGATCGGTCCTCATTAGATCACATCCCCCATATATAGTCCCCTTCATAAAAGGACTTGATGGTTCAAATTCACTTATAAACACTAATATTACGGCGATATTATACATAAATAACTTTAATGTAGACGTAGGTGGTTAATAATAATATATATGTACTTTGTTTGGACTCAGACGAATATTTCTTGGTGTTACATACAGAAAAAAATTTGCCAAATCTCTCTTTGCTGAAGTAAAATATCAACGTAATATATGTAACACAAATATAAGCTTTATTATTCAAATTTATAATTTGCTTTAGAAATAAGAGATTTGTTAAATTTTTGATTTTACGAAAAAAATATATTTTTGTCAGTTTTTATCAGATTCATATCTCAATTTATTCATAAAAATATGGGCTAAAATAAAAAAATATTAAAGAAATATGTTTTTAAATAAAGTGTGGGTCAAAAATGATCTTGAATTGTAAAAAATGAAAAACAAGTTAGAATGCTATATTCGGCTATGCCGAATCTTAAATACCCTCCACCTGCAAGCTACTTTTTATTAAAACCAGGGATTGCAAATAATTATTATTGATAAATTTTCTAAAAAAAAATCATGCAATGATTTTTATTTTTTAAATTTTATTAAAAAACTCAACAAATAATGATTATTTTCTGAGCATTATTTTTTGTTCAGAGAATAACAGTTATTGTGTGAGTTTTATTTTTCGCTCAGAAAATAATAGTTATTATGTGATTCTTATATTTTGTTCACAAAATAACAGTTATTTTCAGATTTTTATTTTTCACTTAGAAAATAATAATTATTTGTTGAGTTTTATTTTTTTGCTTATAAAATAAAAATCATTTTTTGAATTTTGATAATATAAGAGAAAACTAAGATATTTAGTGCAAGATATATGATTCATTATGGTACTTTTTCATTAAACAACTGTTAAATTTTGAAATTTATATAATATATAATATAAAAATATGAAATTCAATATATAGAGTCCTATATTTCATTTCTATATGAGGGAACTTTATAGAACTTTTTCATTCTACAGTTGGTACTTTTTGATAATATTTAACATATAAACATGAAATTTCACATATAGGGTCCTAAGTACTTTTTCTTTCTTCAAAAGGTACTTTTGGAATTTTCTATAATATTAAACCCATACAAAAAAAATTAAGCATGTAGGGCCCGGAGTACATAAGAACCTATAAAAGGTAACTTTTTGGAACTTTTTTGTTCTTCAGAAGGTACTTTTAAAATTTGCGGGTTATATTTACAATATGTATATATCTCCAATTTTGAAAAAAAATTTACCACTTATACTCCTTTTAATTCTACGATTTGCGATATATATCCTTTGGTCAGCAAATTTTTAGTTTTGGAGTTATAGACCTTTTAAGTTTTAAAACATATTATCAATATCTTCCATATTCATGAACCGATCTGGACAATATGTATATCGTTAGAAAGAGCTTTGAAATACCTTTTCAACGATATACAATTAATTTAGTGTATAGATACAGTTAATCACAAAAATAAGTATACAGAAATACTGACAATTGGTTTTATTTAAAAAAAGGAAATTATTTTTTCAAAAAACAAAAAAGTAACACATTTATTTATTAAAACCCATTATAATAGTTATTATTCACTACTTTTTTCAGGATATTTTTGTTATTTGAGTTCTCATTTAAGGTGAAGTTAAATAGGTGCAAAATTTACGTTACAAAAGTAAGTATACAGATCATTTCAATATATATTTGGTTTAATGATATTGACAAAAATTATGAAAATTTACCTGTTTGAATAAAATTACTTTATAATAAAATAGTTTGTACACAATAACTTGGAAAAAATCCACTTTTAGATCCGAAATTTTGAAATTTGGGCCGATTGGCTCCGGAAATAATTAGTAGAACAGCTTTTCTCATTTCTACAAAATATGTTCCCACTTTAGACCCGGATTTTGGATCTGGTGGTCATTGAACCTTCCAAATGATGCATTAGAAGTTGAATTTTTAACTTTTGAAAAATAGTTGTCATTTTTAAAATAATGCGATATGCTTGGATTTGGCCATTTTGAACACATTTTGAATCCGAAATTTAGCTCCGATTCCTTAATACTTACAACATATACTTGAAAATTTTGATAATTCCATGGTCACCATTTGGTAGTTATTGGTAGTATTTAGAAGTGTGTAATGGATGATTGGAATCAAAAAATTTGTTTTAATTAATTGGAACTAGTACATGTATTAATAATTTCGCATTTTAAGAAATAAATTTTAGGAAATCCCCATTAAATATCGAATATGAACGCTATATCTTGTTAAAAACGACAATGGACCGGAATGGATTGCAATTATTTTAAAGAAATAATTACTTTAAAAGTTAAAATATCGTTTTCTAATGCATCATAATGAACAAACAAGGGATATAATTGAATACCCGATCCAAAACTTCGGGGGTTTAAATAGCAAGATGGCCTTAAATATGAAAAAAATGCTCCTATAAGTAATATTCAGGTCAATTACCAAAAATTTAAATTTTTCGGAACTAAAAGTGGATTTTTTCCATATTGTATAAAAATATTTTATTATAAAGTAATTATATTCAAACAGGTAAAATTTTCATACATTTTGTTAATATCATGAAACCAAATATATATTGAAATAATATGTATACTTACTTTTGTGACGTAAATTTTGCACCTATTTGGCTTCACCTTAAATGAGAACTCAAATAACAAAAATATCCAGAAATAAGTAGTGAATAATAATTATCATAACTGGTTTTAATAAATAAATGTGTTACTTTTTTGTTTTTTAAAAAAATAATATCCTTTTTTAAATAAAGCCAATTATCAGTATTTCTGTATACTTATTTTTGTGATTAACTGTATATACTTATATCTTCATAAATGGAGATGATATACAACAAATATTAACTAATATCGAATAAAAAAACATTAGTTTTATATACTTTACCTTTTCATCATCCCCATTTATGAAGATATAAGTATATATCTATACACCAAATTAAAGCTTGAAATCTTTTCTACATTTATTGGTACAGATTTATGAAATAACGGCAATTTTATCAAAAAAAAAAATCAATATAAAAAATATTTTTTGTGGGATTGGTTCTTAATGGGTTAATAAATGGTTGAAAAGGTATTTCAAAGCTCTTTCAAACGATATACATATTATCCAGATCGGTTCATGAATATGGAAGATATTGATAATATATTTTAAAACTTAAAAAGTCTATAACTCCAAAACTAAAAATTTGCTGACCAAAGGATATATATCGCAAATCGTAGAATTAAAAGGAGTATAAGTGGTAAATTTTTTTTAAAATTGGAGAGTTATACATATTGTAAATATGTATAACCCGAAAATTTTAAAAGTACCTTCTGAAGAACAAAAAAGTTCCAAAAAGTTACCTTTTATAGGTTCTTATGTACTCCGGGATCTACATGCTTAATTTCTTTTGTATGGGTTTAATATTATAGAAAATTCCAAAAGTACCTTTTGAAGAACGAAAAAGTACCTAGGACCCTATATGTGAAATTTCATGTTTATATGTTAAATATTACCTAACATTCAAAAAGTACCAACTGTAGAATGAAAAAGTTCTATAAAGTTCCCTCATATAGAAATGAAATATAGGACTCTATATATTGAATTTCATATTTTTATATTAAATATTATATAAATTTCAAAATTTTCCAGTTGTTTAATGAAAAAGTACCATAATGAATCATATATCTTGCACTAAATATCTTAGTTTTCTCTTATATTATTAAAATTCAACAAATTATTTTTATTTTATATGCAAAAAAATAAAATTCAACAAATAATTATTATTTTCTAAGTGAAAAATAACAAGTAAGAGTGTTATATTCGGCTGTGCCGAATCATATATACCCACCATCACACCTCGTTTGATTCGAATGAAACTTACTTATGTCGAATTTCATCTATATACTCGTATATTTAGGCCAGTTGAGCGTTAAAGTAATTTTCTGAAGAGGACCTTATATAGGGGGTAGGGTCAATTATGGGTCGATCCTCATAAAATTTGGTAGACAGAATTTGGTTCGTATTAAATTTATTTGTGTCGAATTTCATCGCTATACTCGTATTTTTAAACCATTAATGAGCGCTGCAGTCATTTCATGGACCGATCCTCATAAAATTTTTTAGATAGATTTTGACTCGTATGAAACTTACTTATGTTGAATTTCATCTATATACTAGTATTTTTAAGCCAGTAATGAGCGTTAAAGTCATTTTCTGAAGGGGACCTTAAAAGGAGGGGTAGGGTCAATTATGGACCGATCCTCATAAAATTTTGCATAGTGATTTTGTGTCATAAGGAATTTCATCGCTATATTTGTATTTTTAAACAAGATATGGCTGTTAAAGCTGCTTTTCGAGGGGCCACTTGTATGGGGGCTATCCGAAAACGTAGACCGATATTGCCCATTTTCAATACCAAACAAACCTTACCTACAAAAAATATTTATGTGAAATTTCAACCCTCTAGCTGTTTCCGTTCGGACTCTATCGTGCTTTCAACAGACAGACAGACAGACGGACGGACAGACATGGCTAGATCGTCTTAGAATTTAATGAGGACCCAGAATATATATACTTTTGTGGGTCTATGACCAATATTTCGAAATCTGATATATATATATATATATATATATATATATATATATACAAAACAAGTTCACGTCGAGTTTTACCTTGATAGCTTTATTTATCATTGAATTTTGCGCATTTAAGTGATTATCGGAGATGGACCTTATATGGGAGCTATGACCGATGACCAAAATTAACAAATTTCGTAGAGTAACTCATATATACACAAACACATTCATGTCGAATTTTATCCAGATAGCTTTATTTATCTATGAATTAAGCTCGATTAAGTCATTTTCGGTTGTGGACCTTATATGGGAGTGATTTATGTATACACAAAACATACTCATGTAGAATTTTATCCCAATAGCTTTATTTATCTATGAAATATGTATGTTCATTTAAGTGATTTTCGAAAGTGGACCTTATATGGGAGCTATAACCGATTGTGGACCGATATAGATCTAAGTCGGCAGTATGATTCCAGTTCATATTATGTCAATATGTACAAAATTTTGCGTTGATACCGATATATTTGGGGAAGTTATTAACGATAAATTAATTTCCGGAATATGTACTTTGTATGGGGGCTATGGGAAATTTTGGATCGATTGTTACAATTTTAAACATAATTAATCTATAGATGAAAAAATAATCTGTGTCAAAATTTGTCGAATTAGGAAAAAAACTTAATTTTTTTCGAGGTATTCTGAAATTTTTACTCTTAACATTTTAAGCTATGAACCGACTTTGCTGATTTTCCATACCAAATTGCTTAGGAAAACAGTGAATATTCTCAGTGAATTTGGTTGATTTCATTTGCTTAGTTTTAACGTGAGCGTGTTTTAACCAGACAGACAGGCGGACATAGCTAAATCGACTCAGAATTGCATAAGGACCCAGAATATATATACTTTGTTGGGTGTCAGATGAATTTTTTTTATTGACTTTACACACGGAGTGACAAACATATATATACCCTCTATCACCACTGATGGTGGTGGAGGGTATAAAAATCATTACAAACAAAAATAAGCAGAATACCCTGCTCTGGTGGCATAGAATAACATAATTAAACCTTTATAACAGTTGTTGAAAATGTTGTAACATTTCTTAACAACACAGTAAACATGCATTCATAATAACTTGAATAGAAAATGTACACAATAACGATTGCCAAGCCACCCCTTAACTCATTGTCAATGACTTTCCTCCAAACTATTAATGTTAATCGGATTGTGTTTTAATAAGCCCTTAGGAATTGAAAGGACTACACAACCAAACATCCCAACCACTTTACAATTACATACCAAGATATACCCGTAAAAAAGCCTTCATACGATGTTCTTAGATCAAATCAAAATAAACCCACATACAATAACCATTTGCACTCATTCTACTCACATTTAAAAGAGGATATGGATTCTGTGATTATTACTGCTGAACCTGCATATTCGCAGACGACTCAGTACGACAGTCAATGCCAAACCAATTTTTATCAAGAGAAAAAATGAATTGAAAATTAAAAAAGGAATAAACAGGAGAAAAAGAGCTTAAAATTAATACTCTTACAATAAACAAATCTAAATGTTTTTCTAAGTTGTCGAAATAACAACAATACAAATGAATTACCATTTGTTCAAGTAATTATATGGATCTATAGCACGTACCCTATATGCAATATTGTGCGAATTAAAAGTTAAAAAATGTAAATTTTATTTTTTTTGGAGCCACCAATTGTAATCTGAATATAGAAAGAAATAAAATACAAAATTCGCCAAAACCCAAAATTACTCAAAATCTGATGTATCAAGCAAAATTTTTGTACAAATTTAATTGGAAAAGTTTTCTCTACTAAAGACATGTGAAATTTATCAAACAAGTTATTTGAATCTATATATATATAAATGAATATGTGTTTATTTGTTTGTGGGTTTGTTTGTTTGTTTGAAGTCTATAGACGGCTAAACTGCTGGACCGATTTTCTTGAAATTTTCACAGTGCCTTCCTGTATGTCTGGAAGGAACTATAGGCTACTTTTTATTTAGAAATTTTAAGTGGGCGAGGTGCCACGCCTACATCCAAAATAATAATTAAAAGTTGCATATCTCAGAAACTGCAACAGCTAGAGTCCTCAGATTTTGTATGGACAACTTTGACATCCATATGAACATATGTGGAAAAAATGGGCGGACATTCTTTAGGGGGGCTTGGTACCTCCCACATGAATTTAATGCAAAAATTTGTATATCTCAGAAACTATTAGAGCTGAAATACTCAAATTTTGCACGAATAACTTTGGCATAAATGTGAATATTTGGGTAATAAATTGGCGGAATAGCAATACAAACTATTAGACAGACCAATTTTTTCAACGTTAAAAAAAATTAATGTTAATGAAAGTTTATTGCATTAACGTTAACATGGGTACATTTAATGCATTAAATTTGCATTAACATTAAATATTTTTGAATTTAATGCATTAATTTTACATTAACATTAAATAATCTATATATGTATGTATATAAAAATGAAAGTGTGTTTGTATGTATGTATGCTTGCTTGTTTGTTTGTGCTTTATAGACTGCTAAACGGCTGGACCGATTTTCCTGAAATTTTTACAGATTCTTCCTGTATGTCTGGAAGGAGCTATAGGCTACCTTTTATGTTGAAATTTCATGTGGGCGACGTGCCACGCCCATATTAAGAAAATATTAAATTAGTATATCTGAGATATAATAGTTAGAGTCTTCAAATTTTGTCGGAGCAACTTTAGTATCAATATAATTATTTAAGACAAAAAGTAGGCGGATTAGCATTAGGGGGCGTGGCACCTCACATATAAATTAAATACAAAAATTCGTTTATCTTGGAAACTATTACAGTTAGAATATTAAAAATTTGCACGAGTAACTTTAATTTCCATGTAAACATTTTGGGAACTAAATTGGCGGACTACCCATGAGGGGCGCAGCACCTCCCATATTAATAAAATACAAAAATTGGTTTGTCTGGGAAACTAATAGAACTAAATTCTTCAAATTTTGCACTAAGAACTTAAATATTCATCTGAACATTTTGGAGAAAAAAGAGCGGACTTTCGTCATGGGGGGCTTGGAGCCCCCATATAAATTAAATAGGAAAATTATTATATCTGAAAAACTATTAGAGCTAGAATCTTCAAATTTTAATTGAAGAACTTTGACATTCATGTGAACATTCAGGGAATAACGGGCGGACTTCCAATGGGGGGTTTGGCACCTCACATATGAATTAAATACAAAATTTCGCTTATCTGGGAAACTAATAGAACAAGATTCTTTAAATATTGCAAGAAGAACTTTATTATACATATGAACATTTTGAAGAAAAAAAGGGCGGACTTTCATCTGGGGGCTGTGAGTTCCCATATGAATTAAATAGAAAAAGCTAGAATCTTCAAATTCTACATGAAGATCTTTGACATTAATGTGAACATTTAGAGACTTTCAATGGGGTCTTGGCCTATATGAATTAAATACAAAATTTCGTATATCCGGAAAAATATTAGATTTTTTTTAATTTGTCATCGATTACATTAAAATCTTAATTAACGTTCGTAAAAAATGTATCTCTGGAAATCATTACAGTTAGAATCTTCAAAATTATTAAGAAGATTTTTTATTTATATTGCTTTTAGGGTAGCAAAGCACACTGGGTATAGCTAGTTTATACTAAAATTCAGACAAATTTTGGAAGTGAAAATAGATGACATACAGAAAAGACTAAAACAATTTTTTGAAATAAATTTTTTATACATCTTTTACAGAAAAAGATTATGACCATTGTTAGAATATAAACAAATCAAATTTAAAGATTTTAAGACAGAAATTTATGAAAGTTAGATGAATGATTTGTTTTCTTATTAAAATGGAAAATTACGTATCTAATTCCCATGTGAAAACTTCTGAACATTTTCGAGTAATTTTGTTGACAACCAATTCCAGTTCTCTATGTATTTTGAAAATAATCACAATATTTCTTCAATTAAAGACTTTTATGTTAAATCTTGTAAATATAACATATAATTTTAAATTATTATTAAAAGTATCCAAATAACGAATATTTTGCGACAAAATTAACATCACATTCTGCTATTCTGCTAACATCACAGAATGCTATTAACTACATACTGTACGGAGACTTATTTGAGTCAGTGTATGTATACTAGAGTGGTTTTATCTCATATGGTTTAAAAAAATGTGATAATTTTTTTGAGCCCCCCCCCTTAAATGTTTCTTTCTGTCATATTTTAGGATTGCCAAAGTTTGAGTACAATTAGAAGATGTTAACTAGTGCCATTGGGACCTCAAAGTTTTAAAAAACTCGATTTTTTGGCAGTATTTGACGACCCATATCTCTAGAACTGCTAAAGCTATTTGCCCGTGTCATATATCAAATTAAATACCATACTGTTTATAATATTTTATATTCTACGGAATAAATCGGCAATTACTGATGTTAGGTCGAGACCTTGCCAACACCACATCTTAGAAGTCTTGTTGAGGGTTTTTGACTGCAAGTTTGCAAGCACATAGGGACCTCAACCAAACATATTAAAGAGGTTTCAAAAATAATGGTCGGGGATTAATAAATCTAAGTTCGATGTAGGCGAAAATGTTTTGGATCTACTGCCCAAAGAAGAAGTAGAGAATATCAAAGAAGAACTGCAAAGAAAACTAATGGAATGCGAGCCAAGATACAACTACAAAAAGCTGTTAAAGTTGCCCGGTTGGCAAAACCTATTTACTGTCTGAAAATACAATTCTTCCGTGAACAGTTTAAGCTGACTTCCCAAGAACAAGAGGCCCTAGAAGCACTTTGTGTTTTCATCGTCTACGGCTCCAGAACTTGTTTAGCGGCAAAATAAGACCTAGACCTCATTGAAAATCTATTGAAATACGAAAGCATTAACAAAAAATATCAGAAAAAGGATTTGACAATATTATAAATCATCTGTAGTATCATAGTCCTTAACTTGTTGCCCTGGCATAGTTTGACAAAGTGCAAAACACCGTAAAGAGCCAAATGGCAAGAAATATGCGTCCCAAACTAAAAGCAACTGCCGAAATTCCTAGAAAAAGGTCTTCCAGCCCAAATTACAAGTGGGACTTACCTGTTGTTCAAGAGATTTAACATTACACCGAATTTCTGGAGGGGCAAAGGATGGTAAACAACTTGAAAGTTGTGAACGACATGGCAGAGCGAGGAGTCAAGCTAACACATAACAGATTACAACCAATTACTTACAAAGGACGATCAGCAAAAACCGCATTATGTCAGTCACTTAAATAAATTTAAATAAGAATAAAATGAAAAATACATTTATTATACTTGATTTTTTGAATTCATAATTGTTTTAATTCCAAAAATGGATAATATAGAAAGGAAAATTGGTTTTTTTCACAAAAGGTTCCACCTTTGCTCTAAGGGGTATATAGACACGGTTTTAGGGACATTGGCTTCATTATCTATTCATTATTAGTACTACTTACATATTTTTTATTGCATATAAAATAATATAAATAGTATCGGCTTCAATTTTATGTATTATGTATTATATGTCAAACCGTTCTAGAGATATGCGTCGGCAAAGTCGCCATACTACCAAAAAATCGAGATTTTCAAAACTTTGAGGCCCCAGTAGCACGTGTTAACACCGTTTAATAGTGCTCAAACTATGACAATCTTAAAATCTAACAAAATTAAACATTTTAGCGGAGTGCCCCCGGCAACGATTTTTTAAAACCACCCTAATGTATACACTATGAAAATAAAATGAATTTGGCCATCATTTGGTTGACAGAGGGGCATTTCCAAATTGTCGAAAAATAGCGCTGGCTACTTGGAATATTGTCAAATTTTCATCTATTAATCCATCATTTGGTTGACAGAAGGGCATTTCCAAATTGCCTAAAAATAGTGCTGTCCAATTGGAATATTGTCAAATATTCATCTATTAATTACCTAGATTCGAGACTTTTTTCCAATCTTTTAAAATTTTTCAGAGATTTCATTTACAAATTTGTAAACGATAAAATTATAAATTTTAGATTTTATTTTAAATGAAAATTTGCACCATGGTTAGTACTACTGTATAGTAGGCCAGAAACAAATTTTTAGCTCTATCGGAGCAAAAAAGGGACATAGTACATATTAGATTATAAAAGGATCGCTCCATAATAACTTAAGTCCATATGTACGAATCATGATTTATTCACCATATAGGTATGTACAGGTACTTAACTCTCTTACTTTTTTATACCCTCCACCACCATCAGTGGTGATAGAGGGGTATATATAACTTTGTCATTCCGAGTGTAACACCAAGAAATATTCAACTGAGACCCTACACAGTATATATATTCTTGGACCTTATGAAATTCTGAGTCGATTTAGCTATGTCCGTCTGTCCGTCCGTCTGTCTGTATAAAACATTCTCACGTTAACACGAAGCATCAAAAATTAAAGAAATTCACCCAAAATATTGCAGTTTGGTATTGAAAATGATCAAAATCGGTTCACACCGGGAAAAGATATGAATCAAAATTTGAAACAACCTCGAAAAAAATAAGCATTTTTTACACATTCTGATGTAATTTTCTCGAAAACTATGCAAGATAATTCCATGAAAATCACTATACATAGGTTTCTACACAAAAGCTTGATTCCTGCTGAAAATTGCCAGAATCGGTCCTCAATTTCATATACCTCCCATACAAAAGTACATATTCCCGTAAATATTCCATCACAATGTCGAAATCTTCACAAAATTTTACAAATTAAAATCTTTTCTCAATAGAATTCATTCAGAAAAAAAATTTTCTGGATCGGTCCATAATTGGACATAGCTCCCATACAAGGTCCCCTCCCGAAAATCACTTAAACGCGCATAACTCATTACTAAATTCAGATATTCAGATATATAAAATTTTGCACAAGTATTGCTCATATACAGAGAAATATTACTGTGAATTTGTTTTCCTATCGGTCCATAATTGATCATAGCTCCCATACAAGGTCCCCTCCCGAAAATCACTTAAACGCGCATAACTCATTACTAAATTAAGATATCCATATAAAATTTGGTATAAGTATTGCTCATATGCAAAGAAATACACTCCTTGCCACTTGAATAGCACATATATGCATTTTTTTTCAAAGCTTAAATTTTTGGATCAGGAATTTCTGGAAACTTTTTTTATCCCCTCATTGTAATATTTTTTGTTCTGAATAACATGTGATACGAATGGTTGTCATATCTGTAATATTTGATTTTATATATATATTTTTGTAAATTAACCGAAAAAAGCTACTGTTAAAAATTCGCCACTTGAATAGAACATCCCCCAGAAAAAGTGATTTTATAGCTTCTTTTGTAATTAAAACTTATTGATTTAGATTATTTACAACGATATAAATTAAACCAAGCTATTTTAGTAATGTTTTGAACCTCCTTGGTTGACAACACTTCACAAATCCTGTTTGGAAGTGATTCATAGAGCTTGGCCATGTAATTCAGTTGTACTGAGCTCCCGACTTCTTTAATTGCATTGATTAGTTCAGGAATTGTTCAATACTGTTTTCCACACTCATAAAATTTTGCGGGCAACCCATTCCCACAAGTTTTCTATAATGTTTAAGTCTGGTGAATATGGAGGGCAACTCAACAATTCAACATTTTGGAACTCTATATAAGATTTTACGAACCGGGCAGTGTGGATCGGGGCGTTATCTTTTGTAGGATCCAAGGGCTAGGTCCATTTAGGTCATTTATTAACCCAAAGTAGTTCTTAGCATTTATTCTTGAGCTTAAAAACTAAAGCTCGAAGGTGCCATAATAGGAAACTGCTCCCCAAACCATGACACCACCAACAGTGCTATGTAAGTACTATTTTCATGACCTTCGGAAGGAACCACATTATATGGATCGTCTACATATCAGTGTTGGTGGTGTCATGGTATGGAGAGCAGTTTCCTATTATGGCACCTTCGAGCATAAGTTTTTAAGCTCAAGTGTACTACATTGGGTTAATAAAAAAAACGCCTTTTTTGGTTTTCAATGACCTATATGAACCTAGCCCTTGGATCCTACAACAAGATAACGCCCCGATCCATACTGCCCGGATCGTAAAATCTTATATAGAGTTCCAAAATATTGAATTGTTGAGCTGCCCTCCATATTCACCAGACTTAAACATTATAGAAAACTTGTGGGAATGGGTTGCCCGGAAAGTTTATGAGTCTGGAAAACAGTATTCAACAATTTCTGAACTAATCTATGCAATTTAAGAAGTCTGGAGCTCAGTACAACTGAATTACATGGCCAAAAGTTGCTATAAAATCACTTTTTCTGGGAGATATTCTATTCAAGTGGCGAATTTTTAACAGTAGCTTTTTTCGGTTAATTTACAAAAATGAGGGGAAAAAACAAGTTTCCAGTAATTCCTGATCCAAAAATATAAGCTTTGAAAAAAATGTATATATGTGCTATTCAAGTGGCGAGGAGTGTATTACTGTGAAAGCTCCTATACAAGGTCCCCTCTAGAAAATCACTTAAACGCGCATAACTCATTACTAAATTAAGATATCCATATAAAATTTGGTATAAGTATTGCTAATATGCAAAGAAATATCACTGTGAAAGTTTTTTCTGATCGGTGCACGATTGGTCATTGCTGTGAATTGGTTTTCCTATCGGTCCATAATTGATCATAGCTCCCATACAAGGTCGCTTTCAGAAAGACACTTAAAGGCACATAACTCATTACCAAATAGTGATACCCATAAAAAATTTGGCATAAATACTATTTTTGTACACAGAAATGTTATTTGTACACAGAAATGTTATTTAAACATTTTTTTCATGATCGGTCCGACTTTTGTCAAAGCTCCCATACAAGGTTTCCTCCCGAAAATCACTTAAACGCACATAACTCATTACAAAATATTGATATCCATACATTTAGCAAAAATATTGCCCTTATATACATAAATTAAACTATAAAATTGTTTTACGATCGGTCCATATTTGGTCATAGCTCTCATATTAGGTCCCCTCCAGAAAATCACTTAAATGCACAATATTCATTACCAAATAATATAGAATTTTGAAATTTTGTCTTTATATACATAACTGGTCGTAGGTTCAGCAGACTGTGTACTTTTACAAGTATAACTTTACTTGGGTCCAAATTTAGTACCTTTGTAATGGGTTAGGTTAGTTGGTCGTAGCTAACATACAAGGTCCTTTTACGAAAATCTCTTAAACGCACATTACTCATTACCAAATAAAGCTATTCATACAAATTTTGGCACAAATATTAGTTTTGTATACAAAAATTCTATTTCAAGATATTTTCACGATTGGTTCATAACATGGGTGCGGTCGGTCCCATACAAGGTTCCCTTCTGAAAATCACATAAACACACATTACATATTACTAATTTACGATATAGATACAAAATTTGACTGAAATATGGTTTTTATGAACAGAAATTTTGCTTAAAGAATTTTTTACGATCGGTCTATAATTGGTCATATCTCCCATACTAGGTCCTGCCCCTAAAAGCGCTTTAACCGTATTTAACTAGTTGCATTATCAATTAGTGTAGAACAAAATTATATATATGTATTTTGAAAATCCTTAAATCTTTCACACACATGCATACATGCAAATTACTAAATATCGCTAAGCGCTATAAAAATATAGAGAAAATAGCGTTTGTAATGTTCAATAAATCATGGAATTGTAGGCTGTTTAAATATTGGGTTTTTTATACCCACCATCAAAAAAGATGGGGGGTATATTGATTTTGTCATTCCGTTTGTAACACATAGAAATATTGGTCATAGACCCACAAAAGTATATATATTCTGGGTCCTCATTAAATTCTAAGACGATCTAGCCATGTCTGTCCGTCTGTCCGTCTGTCCGTCCGTCCGTCCGTCTGTCTGTCTGTCTGTCTGTTGAAAGCACGATAGAGTCCGAATGGAAAGAGCTAGAGGGTTGAAATTTCACATAAATATTTCTTATAGGTAAGGTTTGTTTTGTATTGAAAATGGGCAATATCGGTCCACGTTTTCGGATAGCCCCCATACAAGTGGCCCCTCGAAAAGCAGCTTTAACAGCCATAACTTGTTTAAAAATACGAATATAGCGATGAAATTCGACATAAGTAAGTTTCTTATGATCAAAAATCAATATGCGAAATTTTATGAGGATCGGTCCATAACTGACCCTACCCCCCATATAAGGTCCCCTTCAGAAAATGACTTTAACGCTCATTACTGGCTTAAAAATACTAGTATATAGATGAAATTCGACATAAGTAAGTTTCATACGAGTCAAAATCTATCTAAAAAATTTTATGAGGATCGGTCCATGATTGACCCTACCCCCCATATAAGGTCCCCTTCAGAAAATGACTGCAACGCTCATTAATGGTTTAAAAATACGAGTGTAGCGATGAAATTCGACACAAATAAATTTAATACGAACCAAATTCTATCTACCAAATTTTATGAGGATCGACCCATAATTGACCCTACCCCCTTATATATGGTCCCCTTCAGAAAATTACTTTAATGCTTATAACTGGCCTAAATATACGAGTATATAGATGAAATTCGACATAAGTAAGTTTCATTCGAGTCAAACGAGGTTTGATGGTGGGTATATAAGATTCGGCATAGCCGAATATAACACTCTTACTTGTTTCTATTTAAGAAATGAGAAAACTTATTTCTACAAATATTTGATAAATTAGAAAAATATTAATATAAAAGTTGCTGATGGAGGGTATTTATGATTCGACTCAGCCGAATATAGCACTCTAACTAGTTTTACATAAAAATAATAATGAAAATTAGACGACTAGATCTAAAGTTATAATCTTTTAAACTGTTAAAAATCAGTTCGGGCCATTTTATATTAATCAAATTTAAACATAATCGTTATTTTTTTCAAATTAAAATAGATTTTGTTATTTATATTGAAAACCCGGTTAGACGGCTTTTTCTGAAATTGAAAACTGTCAACCGGTTTTTTAAATGTAAACTATTCGAACTATTCGAGAATCGGTTTTTGGAAAATGTCGAATAATCGATCATCCTAATGTATATACATTTACAATAATAATATTTATTTTTTTCCATTACGATGAGGGTGTCGAAGCACACTGGGTATAGCTAGTATCCAGATAAAATTCGACATGAGTATGTTCTGTGTATAGGTAAATCTTTCTATTAAAATGTTTTCGAACTGGCCGCCTATTAATATAAATTTTTCTGGACCGAATCCAAAATTAGTTCCACATATGCATACATAAATGTTAGTACCCTCACTACGGAAACAAAAATTTTGTCAAGTTATCTAAAAATTAGATAGGTAAATGGGTTTTAATAAAAATTAGCTTGCTGGTGGAGGGTATTTAAGATTCGGCATAGCCGAATATAGCACTTTAAATTGTTGTTCCTTGCTTTTAGCTTATATGTTTTCACTTGGTGGAAAGTAAAAGTGATTTCAAGAAAAATATGTTTTTTTAAGTTTTCTTTAAAAAAGGTTAGTTTGTACAGAAAAATAAAAGTTAATCTTGTTTTTATTCTATCTCCTATAGTTTCCGAGAAAAATGCATTTTTCAATTTCAATTTTTTTTTTCACATAAAACCCTGCAGTTCTTGACCGATAGAGCTCTGACCTACTATCCAATAGTACTAACCTTGGTGCAAATTTCATCAGAATTGATTTTTTGAGTTGGGTCACTTGACATGAGATTGCCCTTATATATACTATCAAAACAGAGATACGTATACGATTATCCCCGTATTCATAAAAATATTAATCGTTTATTTTAGGTTTATTACGCACGTTTCTGCAAAAAACCATCAATGATTTTATTAAGCACATATGAATATGGGGATTAAGTTATAAACCAAATGGCAATTTTATCAACATATGTATATCAAATATTTTAGCTATATATATATGATTATGACCTCAAAAGCTATATTCAGGGTTCGGTTGTATGGGGTCTAGGTAAAATAATGTACCATATTTAACATTTTCAAAAATGTCGTATGTGCCGAATTTAATAAAATTATCTTGATCAATTATCCATAATTGACCCTACGCCCCATTTAAGGACACTTCAGAAAATGGCTATAACGCTTATTACTCGCTTAAAATACGAATATAGTGACAAAATTCGTCACACATAAGTTTTATTCGAGCCAAAATCTCTCTATCAAGTTTTATATGGATCGGTCTATAATTTACCCTACCCCTTATATAAGTTCCCCTTGAAAAATTACTTTAACGTTAATTACTATCTTAAAAATATTAGTATAGCGATGAAATTCGACATATAAGTTGTTCCATGCGAGCCAAAATCTCTCTATCAAATTTTATGCAGATCGGACCATAATTTACCCTACCCCCCATATAAGGTCCCCTTCAAAAAACGACTTTAACGCTCAATACTGGCTTAAAAATACAAGTATAGCAATGAAATTTGACATAAGTAAATCTCTTACGAGCAAAATACTCTCTACCAAATTTCATATGGATCGGTCCGTAATTGACCATACCCCCCATATAAGGTTCCCATCAGATAATTACTTTAACCCACATTACCGACTTAAAAGTACTGGTATAGAGATGAAATTTGACATAAGTAAGTTTCTTACGAGCCAAAACCTACGAAACTTTTATAGGAACGTAAATCATCCTACCGAATTTCCTGCGGAAAGTGTATGAACCAAAATTGGTCTTAAAAAAGTTACGAAAGCATATATATTAGATTCGACACAGCCGAATATAGCACTCTTACTTGTTATGTTTCAAGTTCATTTTTAAAACAAGTGAGAGTGTTATATTCGGCTGTGCTCCCCTATAAACATCAGGGTGATATTACTCATCAAATTAACTGAAGAGGACCTTATGTAAGAGATAGGGTTAATAATTGACCGTTTTTTCAAAAAAAATGTTTAGACCAATTTTGTTTCATACAAAACATCTTTACATCGAATATCACTTTCCAACACTTCCCGCATGAAATTGGGTAGGAGGATTTACGTTCCTATAACTGTTCACGTATTTTTAAGTCAGCAAAGATCGTTAAAGTAATTTTCTTATGGACTGATCCCCAATACATTTGGTAAAGAGGTTTTAACTAAAAAATATGTGTGTCGAATTTCATTGCTTTTCTGCATTCTGTATTTTTAAGCCAGTAATGATCGTTTAAGTAATTTTTTTAAGGGCACCTTATATGGTGAGTAGGGTCAATTATGGACCGATCCACATAAAGTTTGATAGAGAGATTTTGGCTTCATTTAAACTTATGTGTGTCGAATTTCATCACTATACAGTAATGAGCGTTAAAGTCATATTCTGAGGGGACCTTATATGGAGGGGTATGGACCGATCAACATAAAATTAGGTAGGGAGATTTTGGATCTTAGAATTTAATAAGGACCCAGAATATATATACTTTTGTGGGTCTGTGACCAATATAGAGGGTATATATAAGTTTGTCATTCCGTGTGTACCACGAAGAAATATTCATCTGAGACCCAATAAAGTATATATATTCCGGGTCCTTATCAAATTCTGAGTCGATTTAGCTATGTCCGTCTGTCTGCCTAAAACATGCTCACGTTAAAACTAAGCAAAAGAAATAAACCAAATTCACCAAAAATATTTACTGTTGTCCTTAGAAGATTGGTATTGAAAATCAGCAAAATCGGTTCACAACGTTAAAAGTTATGCTATACGCACAATTGGGACGAACGACGAATTTTTCAGATATAGATATAGAACACACTAAAGTATATGAAAATACGTACAATCAGTGCGTATGACGAAATTCGTCATTCGTAACGAACTGTGCGATAGCTTTATTTCTATTTCATACGCAGACGAACGACGAATAAATTGGAGTAGAGTTACCCTCTTACATTTTGGTTTAAGATTTTTTTGTAAATTAAGTTATTTTTTTGTTTCAAGTTGTGCTTTCTTTTAGGTTTATGGTATATAAACTAAGTTAACGCGATTTTTTATTGATATAATTTTCATTCAATATGAAAATAAAAAAATATTTAAACAAGTATGAAAGTATAGTCGGGCGTGACGGACTATATGATACCCTACACCTAGGGTTGCCAGCCTGGCTGGACTTGGCTGGATTGTCCAGCTTTTTTAATGCTTGTCCAGTTTCAAGCTAAAATTTAATTTGTCCAGCTAAATAGAATTTTGTTAGTACACTGCAATAACTTGGGCAATAATTTTTATGTTATCTTTGTCAAATCATGTTAGCCAACACTGTTTGTACATTTGTTATACAACTAAGTTATGATTTCCCTCTTCTATCATCACCGACAACATGTCTCAACACTTGAACAGCTGATGTCGTAATAAATATGATTGCGAGCGATGGTCAATTTCTTTACGTACAGCTTACGTTTATTACGTTTACGATTTTTATACCCTACACCACTATAGTGGGGAGGGTATTATACGTTTGTGCTGATGTTTGTAACACACAAAAATATTGGTCCTACACCCACTTTAAAGTATACCGATCGACTCAGAATCACTTTTTGAGTCGATTAAGACATGTCCGTCCGTCCGTCTGTGCGGCTGGCTGTCCATGTAAACCTTGTGCGCAAGGTACAGGCCGCAATTTTCAAAGTAATTTGATGAAATTTGGACCAAACTTGTTTTTTGGCACAGGGACGAAGACTATTAAAATTGGTTGAAAGCGGCCCATTATTTCACCTAGCCCCCATACAACCGTACCTCCCGATTTGGGATTTTTATGCCATTATTACGTCAAATATACTAGTATCTCTCTAAAAATTGGCATAAATATGTTTTATATAAGTATAAATGACACTGCAAATTTTCGTAATGATCGGCCCTTATTTGACCCTAGCCCCCATACAAACCCCCTTTCAAAAAATGTCTTAAACGTCTAAAATTGACTTGTAACCATTTGTATCGCAATGAAACTCAACATAACTAACTGTTATTTACAAAATATATCCTTTTCCCAAATTGAATGAGTATCGGCCCATGTTTGACCTATACTCCTATATAATTATATATTTATATCAAAAATGGCGCTTTTTCAAATCTTTTGCTCTTAAAAACTAAGTTAACGAAGTGATCGGGGAAAACTAAAAATATATTCGTACTCTATGGACTATAACAAAACGGAATTGTTATATGAGAACCCCTGCATTTTTTTGGTGTATCACTGTGAAGTTATTTACACAAAACCAAAATTAACATTTTCTCTGTATTTTTTTATGTCCAGCTTTTTTTGTTTTGTCCAGCTTTTAAAAACCCAATGTCCAGCTTTTTGCGAATCGGAATCTGGTAACCCTACCTACACCAGTTATGAATATTAAATGTGATTTATTTTTCATAATAAAGCATTTATCTTCAATATTACCTTGTTCCGAAACATTTAAGCAATTTATGGATGAACAACTAATTTTCTGAAAGAGGCTTTATATGGGGGGCTAGGGGCAAATATGAACCAAACCCGATAAAGTTTTGTGAATGTATTTATATTTATATAACATTTATTTAATATTTATTTGTGCTGAACTTCATCGCGGTATTTGTGTTTATAAGTTAATTTTGGGCATTCAAGTAATTTTCTGAAGGGGACTTTGTATGCGAGCTAGGGTCAAATGATTTCCGATCTTTATGAAATTTGGCGAGGTCATCAAGACTTGTATAAAACTTAGTTGTGCCATACACATAATTATGAGCTCAGAAGCCCTTTTCGGGCGGTTCTGTTGTATGGGGGCTAGGTGAAATAATGGACCGATTTTAACCATTTTCAATAGGCTTCGTCCTTGGGCCAAAAAAAAGTGTGCCAAATTTCATCTAATTATCTTGAAAATTGCGACCTGTACGTTGCGTACAAGGTTTACATGGACAGCCAGCCAGCCTAATCGACTCACTAAAGTGGTGTAGGGTATAAAAATTTTCAAATAAAATATTTTTTGTTTTAGATATATGGTAACACCAGTCAGTATGTAAACAAAAATTCATTTGAAAATTTGTAAATTTTTATTAATTTTGTGTAGTTTGTTTAAAAATGTCTTCAAAATATTATTTGTTGTGATTTTATATTACGGGAAGTGCCGCGAAAATTCCGAAAAAAGAACATTTTAAAGCAATTCGCAATACGGAATGATTTATTGTGTTTCAGTCGACGAATATACGCAACGAATAATTGTCAAGCAATTCGTTGTGTTGGACAAAGGTATATATTCCCGAAAATTAGCTTATCATTAATAACTCCCCCAAATATATCGATATCAGCACATAATTTTGTACATGCAAATATAATATGAACAGAAATCATGCTATCAACGTAGATCTCAGTAGGTCCACAATTGGTCATAGCTCCCATATAAGGTCCACTTTCGAAAATCACCTAAACGCACATATTTTATTGATAAATAAAGCTATTGTGATAAAATTCAAGTTGAATATGTTTTGTGTACATACTAATCATTGTACCCATTTTTTTATGGATCGGTCCATTATTGGTCATAGCTCCTATATAAGGCCCACTTCCGAAAGTCACTTCATTGAATTCTAAAGCTATAGAGATAAAATTCGACTTGAATATGTTTTGTGTACATATAAATCATTTCACATAAATCATACCACTTTTTTCCGGATCGGTCCATTATTGGTCATAGCTCCCATATAAGGCCCACTTTCGAAAATCACTTAAACGCTCATATTTCATTGCCAAACAAAGTTATCTTGATAAAATTCCACAGAAATATGTTTTGTCTTTATATGAATCACTCTACGAAATTTTTTCCTGATATGCTCCCATATAAGGTCCACTTACGAAAATCACTTAAACGCATATATTTCATTATCAAATAACGATATCTTAATAAAATTCGACACAAATATGTTTTGTGTACATATGAAGCATTATACGAAATTTTTCCGGATAGGCCCGTAATTGGTTATAGCTCCTATATAAAGTCCACTTCCGAAAATAACTTAAACGCACATATTTCATTAATTGATAAATTTATTGGAGTAAAATTAATTTTTTTTTTGCATATAAATCATTATAAATTACTTAAATGCACATTGACAATCAAAGTTATCGGGATTAAATTCGACATAAATGTGTATTTTGTGTATATAAATCATTCTACGGAATTTTTTTCCGGATCGGCACATAAGTTGTATTGGTAGCTTGCTGGTGGAGGGTATTTAAGATTCGGCATAGCCGAATATAGCACTCTTACTTGTTATTTATAATTTAGACACAAAATTTATGTTTTAGCTTCTGGCTTTTTCTAGCCTTTTTCCGCTTTCTTATTTAGCCTTAAAAAGGCTGAAATTTGAAATTTAAAAACTTTAAAAGATTTTGTTACAAATGGGTTATTTATTTTGGATATTGGATTTTAATTATAATTATAGTAAATGTTATGAAATTTATCTGTTTTAAACTTTTAACTGATTTCCGTTACTAAATTTACTCGATATTGAGTAAATTGTAGGGTGTGCAATATCTAGACCACCAACTTTGTAGATTACAACTTAATTACTTATTTCTGTCAGTCTTAGCAGGTAACCCAGCCAGCATCCTCCCTTATTCATAAATTATGCACACGTAAGTACTTAAATACAGACAGACATGCACACTGTTACTTTTTTCAATAAATATAATGAGTGAATGAGAAGCAGTAAACAAGTTATGTCTTAGATGTAAATTGAGAGTGTCGTGTGTTTATTTAAATGAACAATCAATTAATCACCTTTAATTGACGGCTTTTGCTTTTCTACCTGTTTTACATTCTTTTGTGATTTCCTTTGATTTTATCTCAATAAATAGACGTGAGAATGGGGGTGGTAGTTTGTGGTGTTGTTTTAGATTTACTTGTGTGTATGTATACGGGCAATTTCGTGTCAAGTGACCCAACTCATAAAATCGATTTGGATGAAATTTATTTACTGTTTTCAATTTTTATACCCTCCACCACCACCAGTGGTGATAGAGGGTATATATAAGTTTGTCATTCCGTCTGTAACACCAAGAAATATTCATCTGAGACCCAACAAGGTATATATATTCCGCGTCCTTATCAAACTCTGAGTCGATTTAGCTATGTCCGTCTGTCCGTCCATCCGTTTGTCTGTGTAAAACACGCTCACGCGAAAACGATGCTAAATAAATTAATGAAATTCAGCCAAAGGATTCACTATTGTCCTAGGCAGTTTGGTATAGAAAATGAGCAAAATCGGTTTACATCGGAAAGAGATATGAATCAAAATTTACAAAAAACTCCGAAAAATAAGCTTTTTTAACACATTCTAATACAATTTTCACAAAAACTATGCGATATAATTTCATAAAAATCAGAACACAATTGTTTCTATATGAAAGCTTGATTCCTGTTAAAAATGGGCGGAATCCGTCCACAATTTCATACACCTCCCATACAAATGTACTTATTCCAGGAAAATGCATTAATTGTTAATAACTTCCGGTAGAATGACAATATCAATATAAAATTTTACAAGTTAAAGTTTTATGTCAATTGAATTCATATAGAGGAAAAATTTTCTGCATCAGTCCATATTTGGTCATATCTCCCATATAAGGTCCCCTCCCAGACATCACTTAAATTCACATTACTCATTACAAGGGCAAGGATTTGTATGCAAATGCATGTTTGTAGTCAGTAACTCAAAATAACTTTTAAGTAGTTTTCTTTTCGAATCAAAGAATTTGCAACAAAATGGCATCGATTTGTAGTTGCCTATTTTTTACATTTTTATAGCCTATTTTGCATATTTATACCCTACACCACTTTAGTGGGGAGGGTATATTGGATTTGTGCTGATGTTTGTAACGCACAATAATATTGGTCCTATACCCACCTTAAAGTATACCAATCGGCTTAGAATCATTTTCTGAGTCGATCTAGCTATGTCCGTCCGTCTGTCCGTCCATGTAAACCTTTTAATCAAACTACAGGTCGCAATTTTGAAGATAATTCAATGAAATTTGGCACATGATCTTCTATTGTCCCAGAGACGAAGTCTATTGAAAATGGTTAACATCGGTCCATTTTTCTCATCTAGCCCCCATACAACTGAACCCCCGAATAGGGCTTTTAAACTTTTAATTCAAACTACAGGTCGCAATTTTGAAGATAATTCAATGAAATTTGGCAGAAGATCTTCTATGGTACAGGAGACGAAGCTTATTGAAAATGGTTAACATCGGTCCATTATTTCACCTAGACCCCATACAACTGAACCCGACGAATAGGGATTTTAAGTTTATAATTACGTTTAATATAATCGTATCTCGACAAAAAGCTGCAAAACCAATTTCTATACTAGCCTTGATGACTCTCATGAATTTTATAATAAATCACATTTTATATTTGTAACAGGTGTAGGGTATTATATGGTCGGCCTCGCCCGACTATAATTTCTTGCTTGTTTTTACATATTTTTAAAATTCAAAAAAAAAAACAAGTAAGAAATTATAGTCGGGCGAGGCCGACCATATAATACCCTACACCTGTTACAAAAATAAAATGTGATTTAGTTTTCATAATAAAGCATTTAAGTTGAATTGCACCTTGCCTTGAATTATACTTAAGCCATTTATTGTTGAATAAAATTGTGGACATTTAAGTCAAATTTTGCAGGGGAATTTGTATAGGGGCTATGGTAAATGAGACCCTATAATTATAAAATTCATGCGAGTCATCAAGGCTAGTATAGAAATTGGTTTTGCAGCTTTTTGTCGAGATACGATTATATTAAACATAATTATAAACTTAAAATCCCTATTCGTCGGGTTCAGTTGTATGGGGTCTAGGTGAAATAATGGACCGATGTTAACCATTTTCAATAGACTTCGTCTCTGGGACAACAGAAGATCATGTGCCAAATTTCATTGAATTATTAAAAGTTTACAAGCCCTATTCGGGGTTCAGTTGTATGGGGGCTAGATGAGAAAATGGACCGATGTTAACCATTTTCAATAGGATTCGTCCCTGGGCCAATAGAAGATCATGTGCCAAATTTCATTGAATTATCTTCAAAATTGCGACCTGTAGTTTGATTACAAGGTTTACAAGCCCTATTCGGGGGCTCAGTTGTATGGGGGCTAGGTGAAATAATGGACCGATATTAACCATTTTCAATAGGATTCGTCCCTGGGCCAATAGAAGATCATGTGCCAAATTTCATTGAATTATCTTCAAAATTGCGACCTGTAGTTTGATTACAAAGTTTACATGGACGGACAGACAGACAGACAGACAGACAGACAGACAGACAGACAGACGGACGGACGGACAGACGGACGGACATAGTTAAATCGACTCAAAAAATGATTCTAAGCCGATTGGTATACTTTAAGGTGGGTATAGGACCAATATTATTGTGCGTTACAAACATCAGCACAAATCCAATATACCCTCCCCACTAAAGTGGTGTAGGGTATAAAAAAAAATAATAAAATCCTAATATATATTATAAATCTCTTTGTAAGTCTGTTCGTTTGTTTATTTGTTAGTTCGTCAATCACGCCTAAACGGCTGGACCGATTTTCTTCAACTTTGGAACATAGTTAGATCTATACTTTTTTCAGAACTTGGACTAGGAGGGGGCAAAAAGAGGGTAAAACGTGGAAAATGAGTACTTTTGATAGTAAATACTGATTTTGTCTATCCTTAAGCATAAGCATTTTCGATTAACCTACTTAATTTGTTAGAAATATATATTACATATTAAGGGAAAAAACGGGTAAATAAGGGAAATCTATATTTGCTGGATATAAATAAATGCATATTTTCAGATAATTCAAACTACTTCAATGAATAAATAAAACAAATAAATAATCATGTAAAAATTTATAGTTGGGCGTGGCCGACCATATGATGCCCTACACCAGTGATTATGTTACAAATGTTGATTAATAATAAAGCGTTTAAATTAATTTTTACCTTAATTCAGAAATATTTTAACAATTTATTGACAAAAAAGTGATTTTCTAAAAGAGGGTTATATGGGGGTAGGTGGTTAATATGGGATAGGCCCATATAAACCTACGTCTATATTAAAGTTATTTATGTAGAATATCGACGTAATATTAGTGTTTATAAGTGAATTTGAACCATCAAGTCCTTTTATGGAGGGGACTATATATGGGGTATGTGATCTAATGAGGACCGATCATTACGAAAATCAGCAGTGTCATTAAAATTTATATAAAACTAAGTTTTGCCAATTTTTGGTGTGATACAAGAACAATTAACATATTTATGAGCTCAAAAGCCATATTCAGTGGATTTGTCCTTGAATGAGTATATGCCAAATTTCATCAAATTATCTTGCAAATTGCGACCTGTAGCGTGCGCATAACATTTTTAATTACACTTAAACGATTAAACGATTTTGTTTAAATTTGAATCATAGTTAGATATATAGGTGTATGGTGTGATAGGCTATATTGTTTTCCAAAACTTGGATAAAAGGGACAAAAAGAGGTAAGTGGATGAAAAAGGGACAAAATTCGTAGTTTTGGGAGTAAATACTAATTATTGTCTATTCTCAAGCAAAATCATTTCTGATTAAGCTTTTAAAGTGTCTGAAATATGTATTATGTAGCAAAGTTCCATTTCGAAATATGAGAAAAGGCGAAAAAAAACAGAAAAAATTTGTACATCTATGTTTTAAGTCTGATTTTTTTCGATCTAGAGTAAAAATATTTTAGACGATGAGTTTTGTGTACATACAAATCATTTTTTTACGGATCGGTCCATTATTGGTCTTAGCTTTCATATAAGGCCCACTTACGAAAATCACTTAAACGATCATATTTCATCAAATAAAGATATCTTGATAAAATTCAACACAAATATGTTTGTCTTTATATGAATCACTCTACGAAACCACTTACGAAAATCACTTAAACGCATATATTTCTTTGAATAATAAAGCTATCGGGATAAAGTACGACTTGAATATATTGCGTGAGCATATAAATCATTTTACCAAATTTTTTCCGGATCGGTCCATATTTGGTAATAGTTCCTATATAAGGTCCACTTCAAAAAATCACTTAAACGCACATATTTCATTATCAAATAAAGATATCTTAATAAAATTCGACACAAATATGTTTTGTGTACATATGAATCATTCTACAAAATTTTTCCGGATAGGCCCGTAATTGGTCATAGCTCCTATATAAAATCCACTTCCGAAAATCACTTAAACGCACATATTTCATTAATTGATAAATCTATTGGAGTAAAATTAAACTTGATTTTTTTTGTTTGCATATAAATCATTACAAATTGCTTAAATGCACATTTACAATCAAAGTTATCGGGATAAAATTCGACATAGATGTGTATTTTGTGTATATAAATCATTCTACGGAATTATTTTCCGGATCGACCCATAAGTTGTATTGGCTCCCAGTAAAACACTTAATACCACCTTATTCGTTATTAAATAATTATATATGGATAAAATTCGACATGAGTATGTTCTGTGTATAGATAAATCATTCTATTAATATGTTTTCGAACTGGCCTATTAATATACATTTTTCTGGACTTATAAAAATTAGTTCGACATATGCATAAATGTTAGTACTTTCAATACGGAAACAAAAATGTTGCCAAGTTATCTAAAAATTAGATAGCTAAATGGGTTTTAATAAAAAGTAGCTTGCTGGTGGAGGGTATTTAAGATTCGGCATAGCCGAATATAGCACTCTTACTCGTTATACCCTCCACCACCATCAGTGGTGATAGAGGGTATATATAAGTTTGTCATTCCGTTGTAACACGGAGAAATATTCATCTGAGACCCAACAAAGTATATATATTCCTTATGAAATTCTGAGTCGATTTAGCTATGTCCGTCTGTCTGTCTGTATAAATCAACCTAATTCACCGAAAATATTCATTATTTCCCTAAGCAGTTTGGTATTGAAAATGAGCAAAATCGGTTCACACCGGGAAAAGTTATGAATCAAAATTTAAAACAACCTCGAAAAAAATAAGCATTTTTTACACATTTTGATGTAATTTTCTCGAAAACTATGCAAGATAATTCCATGAAAATCATCATGCATTCGTTTCTGCATAAGAGCTTGATTCCTGCTGAAAATTGTAAGAATCGGTCCACAATTTCATATACCTCCCATACAAAAGTACATATTCCCGGAAAATGAGTTTTTTGTTAATAACTTCCGTCACAATGTCGATATCTTCACAAAATTTTACAAATTAAAATCTTATGTCAACAAAATTGATCTGGAAACAAACTTTTTTGAATCGGTCCATAATTGGACATAGCTCCCATACAAGGTCCCCTCCCGAAAATCACTTAAACGCACATAATTCATTACTAAATTAAGATATCCATATAAAATTTGGTACAAGTATTGCTCTCATATACAGAAATATTGTTATGAATTTTTTTTCCGATCGGTCCATAATTGGTCATAGCTCCCATACAAGGTCCCCTCCCGAAAATGACTTAAACGCGCATAACTCATTACAGAATTAAGATATCCATATAAAATTTGGTGCAAGTATTGCTCTTATATACAGAAATTTTACTAAGAAAGTTTTTTTGGATCGGTCCATAATTGGTTATAGCTCCCATACAAGGTCCCCTCCCGAAAATCACTTAAACGCGCATAACTCATTACAAAATTAAGATATCCACATAAAAATTTTGGAACAAGTATTGCTTATATGTACAGAAATATTGCTGCGAAACTGTTTTCCTATCGGTCCATAATTGATCATAGCACCCATACAAGGTCCCTTTCAGAAAAACACTTAAAGGCACATAGCTCATTAACAAATAGTGTTACCCATATAATATTTGGCAGAAATACTATTTTTGTACACATAAATTTTATTTCAAAAATTTTTCACGATCTGTCTATCCTTGGTCATAGCTCTTAAACAAGGTTCACTCCCGAAAATCACTTAAACGCACATAACTCATTATAAAATATTGATATCCATACATTTAGCAAAAATATTGCTCTTATATATATAAATTAAACTATAAATCTGTCCATATTTGGTCATAGCTCTCCAGAAAATCACTTAAATGAAAATCACTATTCATTACCAAATAATGATATAGATAGAGAATTTTTAAATTTTGTCTTTATATACATAATTGGTCATAACTCACATAGAAGTTCCTTTTACGAAAATCTCTTAAACGCACCTTACTCATTACCAAATAAAGCTATTGATACAAAATTTGGCACAAATATTAGTTTTGTATACAAAAATTCTATTTCAAGAATTTTCACGATCGGTTCATAACACGGGTGCGGTCGGTCCCATACAAGGTTCCCTTCAGAAAATCACAAAAACACATTACTTATTACTAAATTACGATATATATAAAAAATTTGACTGAAATTTTGCTTAAAGAATATTTTACGATCGGTCTATAATTGGTCATATCTCCCATACTAGGTCCTACCCCTAAAAGCGATTTAACCGTATTTAACTGGTTATCATTAGCATTATTAATTTCTGTAGAACAAAATTATATATATGTATTTGGAAAATCCTTAAATCTTTCACACACGCATACATGCGAATTACTAAATATCGCTAAGCGCTATAAAAATACATATAAAGAAAATGGCGTTTGAAATGTTCAATAAATCTTGGAATTGTAATAGATTTAAGCTGTTTAAATCTTGGGATTTTTCTATTTAAGACATGAGAAAACTTATTTCTAAATATTTGATCTATTAGAAAAGTATTAATATAAAAGTAGATTCGGCTCAGCCGAATATAGCACTCTAATTTGTTATATTTCTGAATGTTGAAAAATTTCAGAAATTGATCTATAGACATAAAGCACATTTTTTTGGTTACTCTAACGTGAGAATACTTAAGTATAATGTTATGAAACCACTTAAAAACCCGACAACGCCGGGTACAAAAATCTAGTCCTAATATATATTATAAATCTCGTTGTAAGTCTGTTCGTTTGTTTATTTGTTTGTTCGTCAATCACGCCTAAACGGCTGGACCGATTTTCTTCAAATTTTGAACATGGTTTTGATGTATACTTGGAGAGTTCAGAACTTGGACTAGGAGGGGGCAAAAAGGGGGGTAAAATGGGTGAAAAACGGGCAAAATGAGTACTTTTGATAGTAAATACTGATTTTGTCTATCATTAAGCAATAGCATTTTCGGTTAAACTACTTAATTTGTCAGAAATGTATATTAGCAAAGTGCCGTTACGAAAATTGGACCGGAGGGGGACAAAAATAGGCCAAATGGCGAAAATCCGACAAAATGAGTACTTTTGTGCTTTAAGGACGATTTTTTTCTATTCTAAATCCAAAATATTATAAACTTTGATATTGAGAATCTCACACATATGTTCATATATTTAGAAACCCCAGTCTTAGGGGAAAGAACGGGTAAAAAAGGGAAATCTGTATTTTCTGCGTAAAGGGACTCAATTAATGCATATTTTCAGACAATTCAAACTACTTCTATTAATAAATAAAACAAATAAATAAATGTAAAAATTTATAGTTGGGCATGGCCGACCATATGATGCCCTACAACAACTTTTTTAATAATAAAGCATTTAAATTAATTTTTACCTTACCCTTAACAATTTATTGACAAAAAAGGGATTTTCTAAAAGAGGATTATAAAATTTTGGTAAAGCGTTTTACGTCTACGTTAAAGTTATTTATGTAGAATATCGCCGTAATTTTATGAAGGGGACTTTATATGTGGGATGTGATCAAATGAGGACCGATCATTACGAAAATCAGCAGTGTCATTAAAACTTATATAAAACTAAGTTTTGCCGATTTTTGGTGTGATACAAGCATAATTAACATATTTATGAGCTCAAAAGCAATATTCAGGGGTGCAATTGTATTGGGGTTATGCGAAATAATGGTCCGATTTTAACCATTTTCAATAGGATTCTTCATTGCGAGAGTATGTGCCAAATTTCATCAAATTGCAAATTGCGACCTGTAGCGTGCGCATAATGTTTGTAATTACACTTAAACGGCTGGAACGATTTTCTTTAAATTTGAAACATAGTTAGATATATAGGTTATGGTGTGATAGGCTATATTGTTTTCCAAAACTTGGATAAGAAGGGACAAGAAGGGGTATGTGGATGAAAAAGGGACAAAATTCGTACTTTTGAGAGTAAATACTAATTATTGTCCATACTCAAGCAAAAACATTTCTAATTAAGCCTTTAAAGCAGTGGTGGGCAGACACATACTATCAAGTATTTATTGTGTGTATTAAACAGCAGAGAATCGTATTCAAGTAAACATTTAGTATTTGTACAATGCAAAAAGTTGTTCATGAACAAAATAAAATATTTTGCGTGCAAATACACCTTTAATGTACATAAACATACATTATTAATTTATTTCAATAATTTTTTTCAATAAAGCGTGGAAAAATAAAATGTAATTTCATGAAAAACTAAATATTTTTATAAATAATGAATATTATCTATAAAAATTTATAATTCTCTTTCATTTTTTTAAATGTTTTTTATAATTAAACTATTATTTTAGACCATCCATATTTTTTATAAAAAAAAACAATTTTCCCAATTAACATCAAACATTCTGCTATGTGTATTAAAACAATTGTCCGACTCTGCATGACTTTTCAACTAGCATAAAGTTAGTTACTAAAAAATTAGCTTAAAGGTAACTCTTTATTAACTAACTTAAAGTTAGTTGCAGAAAAGTCAAGTAATGGTTTTCTTTTGTATTCCCTACTGTACTAATTAATTACATTTTAATTAAATATATTTAAAATTTAACTACTAGTTATCTAAATTACATTTCGCTTTAATGCAAGTTATGATATTAGTTCGTTAAAATTAATAGACATCAGTTTTCTGCAGGGGAACTAATAATAACACTGGTATCCATAAAATTATGAATGATTTGTTCATTATTTCCATGATTCCCATTGATCCAAATCTAAAATAAATTTTAAAATGTTATGTGTAATGTTAACTGTTAATGTATTATATTTACAGTATTAACCTTTTATGATTAATTTTTCCAATATACTGACTCTAATTTCCAACGTATACAAGACAAAATGACAAAAATGTAAAACAAAATTCCAAATAATAAAGAAACATGAGAAAACATCCCTGCCAGCAACTCAACTAACTTTAAATGCATTAAAAGTCGACTTTTTCATCAACTAGTTATGGTTGATTCTTGGATTATTTTTAATGGAGCCAACTGTCTATTTTAATATGCCGATGTCCTACGCAGTAGTCAATTGTCCGACTCTGCATGACTTTTCAACTGGCTTAAAGTTAGTTACTAAAAACTTAGCTTAAAGTTAGTAACTGTTTATTAAATAACTTAAAGTTATTTGCAGAAAAGTCAAGTAATAGTTTTCTTTCGTATTCCCTACTGTATTAATTAATTACATTTTAATTAAATATATTTAAAATAACATTTCGCTTTAATACAAGTTATGATATTAGTTCGTTAAAATTAATAGACATCAGTTTTCTGCAGGGGAACTAATAATAACACCGGTATTCATAAAATTATGAATGATTTGTTCATTATTTCCATGATTCCCATTGATCCAAATCTAAAATAAATTTTAAAATGTTATGTGTAATGTTAACTGTTAATGTATTATACTTACAGTATTAATCAGCAGAATTTAGGGACCGAGTTTTGAAATATTTAACCTTTTATAATTAATTTTTCCAATTTACTGACTCTAATTTCACAACGTATACAAGAAAATGACAGAAATGAAAAACAAAATTCCAAATAATAAAGAAACATGAGAAAACATGTCGAAACAAAAAGCTCTCCAGATAATTTTGGGGTACTCCCGCATTATATGATAGTTAGCTTGTAGCTAGTCTTTAAAAGTCAGTTGTTTACCAAATTTTGGAACATTTCTGTATTACATTGTTGTTCGTTTATAGTCAGTCTACTAAAGTTAACAAATAAAATCATAATAATAGAGAAACAAGAGAAAACATGTTGAAATACAATTAATTCTCTCCAGATAATTTTGAGGCACTTCTGCATTAAATTATAGTTAGCTTGTAGTTAGTATTTAAAAGTCGGTTCTTTACGTTGCCAAATACAAAATTTCGGGACAGCTCTGCATTACATTGTAGTTAGCTTATAGTCAGTCTGTAAAAGTAAACTAGAAGTGAAGTTTTCTCGTAGTCGACTACAAAATTGCCGGCAGGGATGTCGAAACAAAATGCTCTGCAGATAATTTTGGGGTACTCCCGCATTATATGATAGTTAGCTTGTACCTAGTCTTTAAAAGTCGGTTGTTTACGTTAATAAATACCAAATTTTGGAACATGTCTGCATTACATTGTTGTTCGTTTATAGTTAGTCTACTAAAGTTAACAAATAAAATCATAATAATAGAGAAGCAAGAGAAAACATGTTGAAATAAAATTCACTCCAGATAATTTTGAGGCACTTCTGCATTACATTATAGTTAGCTTGTAGTTAGTATTTAAAAATCGGTTCTTTACGTTGTCAAATAAAAAATTTCGGGACAGCTCCGCATTACATTGTAGTTAGCTTATAGTCAGTCTGTAAAAGTAAACTAGAAGTGAATTTTTCTCGTAGTCGACTACAAAATTTCTGGCAGGGAAGTTTTCATTTCACTTAAACACAGACACACCAATACATGCAAGCTTATTGTGTACGTGTGCCAACGAAGCGTCAGCATAATTTTCAGGCCTATACACACGAGTATTCGAATTGTAATTCTGCTCTTGACTGCTTTAAAGTGCCTGAAATATGTATTATGTAGCAAAGTTCCGTTTCGAAATAGGAGAAAAGGCGAAAAAAAATGTTACTCTGTTTTTTTTTTTTTTGTTCTAAAGTAAAACTATTTTAGACGATGAGTATTTAGTTTCAGAGATATGTGTATTTTTCCTAGAGGGAAAAACAGAAAAAAGAAATTCAAACTAAACGGGCAAAAACGGCTAAATGTGTTCCTTTGCTACATATTTTGTACTTTTATGAAATTTGAGAAATATATATTTTTTATTAATATTTTTCCGTAATCGGTCAAAAAATTTTTTTGCAAAACATCATTAAAGAGGGAAAGGTTCCTCTATGCCGTGATTTTCTTAATAAATGTTCTACAACATCGAGTTCTGAAATGATACAAAATATATTAAACAAAATACATAAATTTGAATAATTCAATGGAGAAAGAGGGTAGTATGGGTAGTATTTTTGGTACTGTGTTGGTACCTTTTATAAATATTGTTCAAATTCAATGTAATCTCTTTTATAGCTTTATAAGATCACAAAGAAATTGTAAGGAGTTTCTTCATAAGGAGGCCTTCAGCATTTTTTGAAGCATGAAGAGTTAGGGAAAAATTAGTGAAGGGTAAAATGAGTAAATTTTTTTTATTTCGTAAATGCTATCTTATGTTTTTAAACTCAACGAAATTTTTATATTTCGGAATGTTGAAAATTTTCAGAAATTGATCTATAGACATAAAGCAGATTTTTTAGTTTACTCTTACGGGAGAATACTTAAGTATCAAGTTATGAAACCACTTAAACCCCCGGGCAACGCCGGGTACAAAAATCTAGAATATCTATAATTACTCGAATATTAGTTTTTGCCGTTATAAGATAACGCAAACTTCTTCTCAGCTATGGTCAAAATAGAGGGTATATATAAGTTTGTCGGTCCGTGTGTAACACCAAGAAATATTCATCTAAGACCCAACAAAGTAGTACAGTAGTTTTTGTCAACATTGTCAATTTTATTAGATTTAAATGTCTCTGTCGATCAATTTCATATAAAAAGATTACTTTATAGTCCATTTTTTGATATAAGCACTTTTCACATATATGCCATCTATCCGTAGCACACATACGATTTTTGTTTTAAATTATCGTGAATTAAATGACGAAGTTTTTGTTGAAGAAAATCAATTTTCGATTAAAGAAATTTTTAATGCAGTAGATATTTTGCGAAATTTTTGCTTAGAGCAAGATATAATTCAAATTTTTTGTTTGAAAAAAATAAAAGATAAAACTGTAACCAAAATCCTCAACCTAAAACAGACTAAAATTGATAATATTTTTAAATAATATAAACAATATTTCTTTAATGTAATGAATTTATGAAAATAATATTTTTTTCTTTAATAAACATGAATTTTTATACCCACCATCAAAAAAGATGGGAGGTATATTGATTTTGTCATTCCGTTTGTAACACACTGAAATATTGGTCATAAACCCACAAAAGTATATATCGTCACCTAAAACGCAAACGGCCCTATCTAACATTTTTAAATTTTACAGGAGAAGCAAAAAACTATTTAAATTGAAAAGTTTGTTTCTATCGACGCGATTTATTTGTAGTAAATAAACAAATTATTTTATAGTGAAACGTATCTGTTTTTATGGTAGCTAATAATGGCGTATATAAAAATGGATAAATTGAACTTTTTACTTTTAATATTTAAATGATTTTGCAGATAGGGCCTTTTTTATCAATAAAATCGCTAATTTTGGTCGGAGGAGTCAATTTTATGTGTACATTTGTTTTGATGCAATACATTAGAATCAATAATAAAATCGATTTTGGATTTTTGGTTAGTTAGGGCCGTTTGCGTTTCAGGTGACGATATATTCTGTGTCCTTATTGAATTCTAAGATGATCTAACCATGTCTGTCCGTCCGTCTGTCTGTCTGTTGAAAGCGCGATAGAGGCCAAACGGCAAGAGGTAGAGGTTTGGCCGATAACTGATTCTACCCCTCATATAGGGTGCCCTTCAAAAAATTAATTTTATGCTCATTATTGGCTAAAAAATATGAGTATAGCTATGAAATTTTACATAAGTAAGTTTCTTGCGAGCCAAAATCTCTCTACCGAATTTTATGTGGATCGATCCCTAATTAACCCATATAAAGTCCCCTTCAGAAAATGACTTTAACGCTCATTACTGGCTCAAAACTGCGAGATAAGGATCGATCGATATAAGGATCGATCCATAACTGAACCTACCCCCCTTCAGAAAAAGATTTTAAAACTCATTACTGCCACAAAATATGGAGTACAGCGATGAAATTCGACATGAACAAGTTTTATGGGAACTGAAATCTTTCTACCGATTTTGACGAAGGTGGATCGATAACTAAACCTACCCCCCATTTAAGGACCACTTTAGAAAATTACTTTAACTCTCATTAGTTACTTAAAAATACGACTTAGGCGATGAAATTCGAAATAACTTACTTACGAACCATAATGTAAATATGTATGTACAAAAGTTATTGAAGATCGGTCTAATAAGGTCCACTTCAGAAAATGACTTTAAAGCTCAATAATGCTTCAAAAGTTTGTACAAATTACAGTTGTTTTATAGGGACTGAAATTTTTCAACTCAATTTGATGAGGATCGGTCGATAACTGATCCTACCCCCATTATCGGTTTCCTTTTCGGCAATGATTTGATGGTGGATATATAAGACTCGGCATGGGCGAATATAACACTCTTACTTGTTATTTTTTAATATTCAGAAAAAATGAATATATAAAATTTTCTCACTTTAGCGATATAGTCCTCAATTTGTGTGCAATTAAAGGTTGTGACTACAAGCGAAAAGTACTGTATATATATTCTGGGTCCTTATGAAATTCTGAGTCGATTTAGCTATGTCCGTCTGTCTGTCTGTGTCCCATACAAAGGTATATATTCCCGAAAATTAGTTTATCATTAATAACCCCCTCAAATATATTGGTATCAACACAAAATTGTGTACATGCAAATATAATATGAACAGAAATCATACTATCAACGTAGATCTCAGTCGGTCCACAATTGGTCATAGTTCCCATGTAAGGTCCACTTTCGAAAATGACCTAAACGCACATATTTCATTGAAAAATAAAACTACTGTGATAAAATTCGAGTTGAATATTTTTCGTGTACATACAAATCATTCTACAAAATTTTTTATCGATCGGTCCATTATTGGTTATAGCTCCCATATAAGGCCCACTTCCAAAAAACCACTTAAAAGCACTTATTTCATTGTCAAATAAAGCAATCTTGATAAAATTCGACACAAATATGTTTTGTCTAAACTTGAATCACTCTACGAATTTTTTCCCGATAGGCTCATAATTGGTCATATTGGTCCCATATAAGGCCCACTTCCGAAAATCACTTAAACGCATATATATCATTGAATTCAAAAGCTATCGGGATAAAATTCGACTTGAATATGTTTTGTGTACATATAAATCACTCTACCACTTTTTTCCCGGATTTGTCTATTATTGGTCATAGCTCCCACATAAGGTGCTGAAAATTCTGAAAATCACTTAAACGCACATATTTCATTGTCAAATAAAGTTATCTGGGGAAAATTCGACACAAATATGTTTTGTCTTTATATGAATCATTCTACGAAATTTTTTCCGGATAGGCTCCCATATAAGGTCCGCTTATGAAAATTACTTAAATCTTCTTTGAATAATAAAGCTGTCGGGATAAAGTACGACTTGTATATGTTTTGTGAGCATATAAATCATTCCACCAATGTTTTTCTGGATCTGTCCATATTTGTCAATAGCTCCTATATAAGTTCCCTTTCAAAAAAATCCCTTAAACGCATATATTTCATTACCAAAGAAATACATATATCTTGATACAATATCCCAGTTGGAAATTTCCCTAAGACGTCTTAGGGAAACACTTCATGACATGTTAGAATCCCTGATGAATATGTCACTAGTTCCCATACAAAAAACTTTATGACATCCCCTGACATTTTCATATATTTTGTCAAATTTCCTTAAGGCAAAATCAGCACATTGTCAGTAGTAGGGACAAATCTATGACATATCATAAAGATGTCCAATTGAATTATCTTGATGACTTTCTTATGTATTTAGCCGAAGGTTAGCAGTCATTTTCAGCAGTCAGTCAATAGTGATGACTACCAAATGACACATAATGACTTGTCAGGACATTATTACAAAAACTATTACAGTTGAAACAAGTAAGAGTGCTATATTCGGCTGTGCCGAATCTTATATACCCTTCACCATAGTGTATTTTCCCCACTATATCTTTATTATAGCAATAGCAAAACATAGTGAACAACAACAACGCTAAACGAAATAAACACACAAAAAAATACACAAGGCAGTAAACCAACCCAACAAACCAAGCCATAATCAAAATATAACTACATTTTAAAATAAACTTATAATAAAGAATTTTCTACAACATTTCATAAGGATACTTATGATAGGTTTATTTTAATGGAAATTATAAATACTTTTAAAATAATGCTTAAAAAACGCTTCGTATAGCAACAATATTTGCAATAATACTTGCTGTACACTTAGTTAGGATAACAAGTTTTACAAATGTGATTGTAAAAGACTAATGATCGCAATAGTTTTGTAATTGTTTTCCTATAAGATATCCCGTTATTTTATTGCGTGTTTTTCTTATTATTATTCTTCTTCATTTCAGTCTTCTTGTTTAGTTTGGCAAAGGCAGTGTTTTTAAGTGTTTAAGAGTGTAATTTTATAAAATAAAGTAATATAAAATTTGTGTTTAAAAATGGTAATTTAATTAATATATAAAAAATGCCACATAATAAAACAATGTGCTTTTTTATTTTATAGATGCCGCTTTTTCTATAGGATTGAGGGAGGACGAGTTCATAAAAAGTATAAACAAGTCTTTTCCATTTACCAATAATAGACTAATACGTAAAATATATATAGAAAAGTGCAAAATTGTAGAAAGTATAATTGAAAAATATCAGTAAAGTAATGAAAAATAAAAAATATGTATGAAACAAAAAAAAATATTGTTTTAATTGAATTAACAAGCTTATAAAAATGTTACGAAAATAAGCTTACTTCAATCATGTTTCAAAAACTATTTTTCAGTAAGCTTATTTCATAATTGCGATTCTAAGCTTGTTGTAAACTGCAACTAGGAATATTATCACAAGGGTTCAATTTTCTTGATAAAATAATTGTTAACAAGCATTTTACAATAATTATCATAATAGTTTTGCAAACCTAACGCTTATGGTAGTAAGTTTGTTATAAACGAATTTTAAAGCTTTTTGGTTTGTTGGGAACAGACATCCAAACATACGAAACGAAATACAGAAAAAAAAACAAAAACAAAATACACAACGCAATGAAACCAACAGACATCCAAACATACGAAATTCAATACACCAAGAAAACAAAAACAATATACAGAATGAAACACACAGCCATCTAAACATACGAAACGAAATGCTCAAAAAAACAAAATACAAAGGCAATGAATAAGCAGTGTTATTGTTGTTTATTTTTTATGAAATTTTCAGAGGTTGTCTCGGATTTTTGCTTATATTTCCGTTGTTTATGAACGGATTTTTCTGATTTTAAATAGGAAACTTCTCGAAAGCATGTCTGATAGAATTATTGAAGATTTGGATCCCGAGGCTATCTGGGGTCTTCAGAAAACTGATTTCAACAGACAGACGGACATGGCTTAATCGACTCCGCTATCTATAAGGATTCAGAATATATATACTTTATGGGGTCGGAAAGTTATATTTTGGAAATTACAAACGGAATGACAAACTTATATATACCCTTCTCACGTTGTCATCAAGACACAATTTCCAACTGTGATGTTTTACGTACATATAAATCACTCTACGAAATTTTTCCGGATAGGCCCTTAATTGCTCATAGCTTCCATATAAAGTACACTTCCCTAAATCACCTAAACGCACATATTTCATTAATTAATAAAGATATTGGAGTAAAATTAGACTTAATTTTTTTTGCATATAAATTGTTTCCTGATCGGTCCATAATTGGTCACAACTCCCATATAAGGATCAATCAAAGTTATAGGTATAAAATTTGACATAAACCGATGATAACCGGTCCATAAGTTTTGTCTTAGCTCCCATATAAGGTTAACTTCTGAAAATCATTTAATACCACTTAATTTGTTATTAAATTTGTATATTCGTTATTATATATTAAATATATAAATCATTTCTGGACCTAATCAAAATTAGTTCGACAAAAATTTTGGCAAATTATCTAAAAATTAGATAGTTAAATGGGTTTTAATAAAAAGTAGCTTATTTAAATTTCTTGTATATCAACATTTTTTATCTTCTGATTCTGATTTGAATATCTGGATCTACTTAAGACATTTTTGTATTTTTTTTACCATTATTATTCGCAATCGCCTTCCCTTTTCCTTGCTTTGCCCCATACGATTATTTTCAAAAGAAATCCGTTTTTGTTCGCTATTTCAGCGGAATATTTGATCAATTGAGGTCAAAAATTAATCTATTGGATTTAAGGCAATGCTCTGAGCCGGCCATTCCAATTTATCAGTGTTTATTTTTCTTACAGAAATGTTTTTAATCTTTGTCGTGTGTTTGAAGTCATGAATCTGTTGAGGCATTAAGTCTCCCAAATCTCTTTATACGGCATTTATTTCAAAATTGTTATTAAATACGCTCGTGAGTTGCTCACTTGTTATTGTTTACTCCATTTTCACTAAGATTCCCGCTCCTAAAGCTGAATAATGTACCAATACCGATAGCCCTCAACCATAATGTTTAAAATCTGGGGTTTTGTTTTTAAAATTTTGTATATCATGAATTCCAGGAAAGAACAAAGAAAAACTAACAATTTTTGACCTCATGTCTTTCAATTCCTTCATATTATCAATATATGTTCTTTATGAAGAAAATAAAACAACTCCGTTTTTTATTTTGGAAAATTTGAAGAAACACAATTTTTGTGGCGGTTTTAATTTGTTCGAAAACTACAAAAAAATAAAAGGTATAAAACTTTTAATGTTCATATCTTTGAGAGTTTACATCGGATTTTGTTGATTTAAAACACAATCTAATACTATGGCTTTACTCTTTCATTCTAATAAAATTTTTATATTAGAAAGTTTAAGATTGTGCATTTTTTATGGAAATGCACTTTTTGAATGCATTTTTGAAATCGTTCTCCCTGTTTAAAATTTTTTAAAAGTGCATTAATCGATTATTTGAAGCTTTTTATGCAAAATATAAAAATATTTTTTATATCTAATTTTTAAGATTTTTTAAAATGTTTTAAATTGGGAAATTTTTAAATATTATTGATATTTTATGCATTTAACAGAATTTAATACTGCTTAAAATACATTACTGATCGGAATTGGGATGCAAATATTTAAATTCGATTACCACTAACGTACACTTTCATCAAAATGCATTTCTAAATAATATTTTTGAAGATATATGCATTTTAAAAAATCGAAAAAAATAGATGTACTGCACTCACAAAAAAATATTTTTATATTTTGCATAAAAAGATTCAAATAATTGTCTAAAGCACTTTTAAAAAATTTTAAACAGGGAGAACGATTTCAAAAATGTATTCAAAAAGTGCATTTCCATAAAAAATGCACTATCTTAAAATTTTTTATAGAAAAATTATATTGGAATGAAAGAGCTCAGCCATAGTTTTAAATTGTGTTTTAAATCAAGAAAATCAGATATCAACACTCAAAGATATGAACCTTTAAAGTTTTATACCTTTTTGACTTTTTGTAGTTTTCGAACAAATTAAAGTCGCCATAAAAATCGCGTTTCTTGAAATTTTAAAGAATTTAATGTTGATATGTCTTATATGTCTAATAGAGTATGTGTTTACAAAAAATTAAAGAAATCTGAAGACCATCGGTCAATTCTTAATTGATTTCTCATGGAATTCATGATAGTGATAGGCTAAACTCACACTCATTGTCGACATTTTAAAATTTTCGGTACAAATAGGGACTCATCTGACCAACTACGTAAATTTGAGCTCAAAAAATACAAATGCTTTTAAATATGTTGGTGAAAAATTTAAGATATGGGTCAGTTGACTGTTCCTATGTGTCCAATTTTTAACGTTAGCTGTGGGGAACCTAAAGGAAATTTATTCAAAACACTATGTGAGCATATTACAGTCAAATCTTAAGATCAGTGCCTTCGAAATGGACTTGGGCAACTTTATATCTCGGCAAGTTAATAAGCTTAAGCACTTGATAAAGTTAAAAAATAACATTACTGTAGGAAAGAACACTGAAAAATTGGAATAAGTTGCTCAGAGCACCGCCCTAAATCTAATAGATTCATTTTGGACCACAATTGATCAACAAATTATTTATATACACAAAATACACATTTATGTAGAATTTTATCCCGATAACTTTGATTGTTAATGTGCATTTAAGTAATTTATAATGATTTATATGTAAAAAAAATTAAGTTTAATTTTACTCCAAAGATTATCAATTAATGAAATATGTGCGTTTAAGTGATTTTCGGAAGTGGATTTTATATAGGAGCTATGACCAATTAAGGGCCTATCCGGAAAAAAATTGGTAGAATGATTTATATGCTCACAAAACATATTCAAGTCGTACTTTATCCCGATAGCTTTATTATTCAAAGACAGACAGACAGACGGACATAGCTAAATCGACTCAAAATTTCATAAGGATCAAGAATATATATACTTTGTTGGTGTTGTCTCAGAAAAATATTTCTTGGTGTTACACACGAAATGACAAAGTTTTACATACCACCTATCACCACTGATGGTGGTGGGGGTATAAAAAACTCTATGATATTGATTGGATAATACGCACCTTTTTATGTTAACTTCTTGAATTACTGCTATAACACCAAATTTCTAGGCTAAATATAAAAAAACATAAACCGATTTTCAAGAAATTTGGCAACATACAGTGTTTGAGGAAGAGAATGTTTAATACACCAAATTATTATTTTGGTAGTTAAAATTTTAATCAAAAATTTATTTTTATTTGAAAACTCTAAAATGTTTGTAGGTCCTTAACTTACTTTACGATTAGGTAAATTAAGAATCTGTAATCAATTTAATTTATTATCAAAAATCGATTTTCATCTAAAGCGTAAAATCGGTTGTGGATCCGTATACCCCATCGCTTATATTTTCCACGCGAAAACTATTCTTATTTCAAAACCTGTAATCCGCTGTATATCCTTAAAAAAAAACTATTTTAAAACAGAATCGGAAATTTTTGCTCAAAGTTTATTGTTGTAGATCTGTATATATTACTTCCATCACTTATATTTTCCACCGGTAAACTATTTTTATTTCACAACCTTTAATTTGCTGTATATCCTCAGAAAATAATAATTTTAGAAGGGAATCGGATGTAGTTTCCTACGATCGAGAAAACTATAAACTACATTAGATCCTGAGTGAATGTCTACGATGCCACTTTTGTATGCAGTACTGAACAAAAAAACTATAATTATATTAGATCTTTAATGAATGTCTTCGATGTCACTTTTGTATGCAGTACTGAACAAAAACCGCTCCTAAAATAGGGTAAATAATATATTCATTTTACATTTTTCACAAAAATTCGAATCTTAAACTTAAATCTACAAATCCATCTAGAAAATCATTTATATCTCCCCTTAAAAGTTCTGTTTATATAACTCTCTAAACATTTACTTTAAATAACTCTCAGTTCGAGAAAAAAATAAAGATCCGTAATCACTCATATTTTCATACAAACTTTTTCAAATCTTATATAGGTATACCTCTGAAACGATGTATATAAAGCATTGTTCATATAAAATATGGATGAACTTTTTTGTATATCTAACGATATTTGATCTTTAAACCTTAATTTATTCAGATTTAATAAGTGGTGTCTAAATCCATCCAAAACTTTAGTGTGGATGCGTAAAAGCTAATGAATAAAAATAATATTTTTAAACATACGTTTTTATAAATGGATGTATTTTTGAAAAACAAAGACGAAAAACGGTGGTTTTACTCTTCAATGAACAACTCAAAATTGTTTGTCAAATTAAAAGTAGTTTTGTTTTTCCTGTCAATATTCAAGGATTCTTCATATTTTCCTAGGGCAGAAAAAAAACGTAATTTTGTTCTTTTTAAAGAAATTTGAAATAAATGAGCCCAAAGTTTTCATGATTTTGTGCAGAATTTTTCATAATCGTTTCAGAGTTTTTTTCAATTGCATGTACTTTTTCAAACAGCAAAAAATCGCTTGAAATTTTATACGGTTAATGGTACGTATTTCTGAAATTAATAAAATGCCCCAAAGACTTTTGCCTCATTACACCAGGGGTACTACAATTCAAAGTACGGTGTGACGTAATTTAAGCTAGAAAGTTTTTTAAATCTACTGTACATTGAAAAAATAAAACAAATCATTTGAAAGTGTCCTTAGTTCCCTACCAGTGAATCCAGTGAAAATGCCGATTTCAGTGTAATTTCTCAAAAAAAAAAAAGTCTTTTAAATTTTTCTACAAATTAGTAAAAATTTCCAATTTCATTTTCAATTTCTAAACTTTTAAGGGATTTTTTGGTCCAGAAACTGGCTTTAAGGATTAAAAAAAAAGCAGAAAAATAAAATAACTATTTTATCGTTATAAGATAAATTTTGATATCTATTTCAAAAAAATTTTCCCTATTCATGCAAATAACTTTGTCTGTTTTCAAGCTACGACAGTTTCGTATACTCATTTTAATCCATAAGAAACGCACTTTATTTTCATATATCACTTATTCAAAAATCTTGAGTTCATAAAATTTATCAAATTTGCATATCATAAAAATTTTGGTACATAGTACATTTCTTAACACAATGTATTTTCCCTATTCACGCAAATGACTTTGTCAGTTTACAAGCTACGACAGTTTAGTATACCTCATTTTAATCCATAGGAAACGCACTTTCTTTTGATATATCACATATTCATAAAATTGATCAAATTGCATATCATTACAATTTTGGTACAATGTATTTTCCCTATTTACGCAAATAACTTTATCTGTTTCAGGCTATGACAGTTTCGTATACCTCATTTTAATCCATAAGAAACGCACTTTCTTTTAATATATCACTTATTCAAAAATCTTAAGTTCATAAAATTGATCAAATTTGCATATCATTACAATTTTGGTACAGAGTACATTTCTTAGAACGACGTATTTTCTTATTCATCCAAATAACTGTCAGTTTTCAAGCTACTACAGTTTCGTATACCTCATTTTAATCCATAGGAAATGCACTTTCTTTTGATATATCACTTATTGAAAAATCTTAAGTTCATAAAATTTATCAAATTTGCATATCAATAAAATTTTGGTACAGAGTACATTTCTTAGAACAATTTCTTTTGATATATCACTTACTCAAAAATCTTAAGTTAATAAAATTGATCAAATTGGCATATCATTACAATTTTGGTACACAGTAAATTTCTTAGTATATTGTATTTTCCCTCTTCACGCAAATGACTTTGTCAATTTTCAAGCTTGAAATTTTATGCGGTCCAGAAACTGACTTTAAGGATTAAAAAATGCAGAAAAATTAAATAACTATTTTATAGTTATAAGATAAATTTTGATATCTATTTCAAAAAAAGTCGTTTCAGATAGAAAAATAATTCCTTTACTATTTGAAGAAACCCGGGCAACGCCGGGTACACGCAGCTAGTATATATGTATATGTATATGTATATATATATACATATATATATATATATATATATATATATATATATATATATATATATATATATATATATATATATATATATATATATATATATATATGTAGTACAGTGCTGGCAAGTTAAACATAAAACATATATATATATATATATATATATATATATATATATATATATATATGTTTTATATTTAACTTGCCAGCACTGTACTACATATATATGTATATAGTTCATATAGGTTTTAAAGTAAGTGTGCTTTAACTATTGTGTGCATTTAAAGCAAAATAAGATTTTTTTTAAATACATGCTTTAGTATTTACCCAGTAAAAAATTTTTAGACTTTAGGAAGCTAAAAAGGGACCTAACTGCATCTGTATTCGCTTACTATTAAGCCTTACTGAGAAGCAGGAAATAAGGGAATACCAATAATAGGAGTAATTTTATAATGTAAGCTGAAAAAAATTAAAAGCTTACTACTATCCCTACAGAGAAGCAGGTTGTAAGTGAAGTATTTAAATAATATTTAAGCTTACTCTTGTCCCTTTCAAGGAAGCAGGTTGTATTGCAAAGACTATTGAAATCGGTAGTTTTACCGAGTCTTTTCTGACAAAAAACACATTTTAAATTACATAATAAAAAAATGTTTAGTCATCGAGTTGCATTTGTGCAAATAAGACTTGAATAAAAGTGTAAAAAAAATTCTTAGAAAATATAAAAAGATTTTGTTATAAATATAAATCTATAAAGTGATTTTAATTAATTAATACATTTTCAATGTAAGAAATATCTTTTTTAAAATTTATTAAAGTGTGTGTTTATTATAGTGTATGAACAGAATTTAAATAATTTTTTGTACGAAATATTTTCAAATATTTGCTTTTGGTTTTTCTTGTTTCTGTTTTTTAATACTTCTGCTTTTGTCCATGTACAGTTTGTGTTGTTTTGTGTTTATGTTTTGATTTGTAAAAAATTTACGGCGTTTTGTGTTTCTTTTGTTTTTTCTTTTTGAAATAGTTAGTTCTGTTGTTGTTAAATAATATGCCGAAAGTGGTTGGAAAAAGACAATTTAATCAATTAAAAAGAAAAGAGATAAATAAAAATGTATTTAATCTCTTGAAGGCAACAGAAAATAGTCCCGAAGAAATTCCATATATCGAAAGTGTTTCTAATTTTGAGAATTCAGAAGTAGATGTAATAGCTGATGATTAAAACGGGACATTAAGAGAAAATATATGGAAATGGTATATAAAATATCGCCCATCTGTGGCAAGTACATCAGCCTTTTTACATAGTTTAAATAGTTAACATTCAGAAATTCCATTGAGTGTAGAATCCCATGAAGAAAGGGTTTCATATAAGCAATACTGTAATAGCTTCACATCAGCTATGAATTCACGTCTTCTGGAAAAGCATTAGGGAAGCTTTTTGTAAACAATGAAAGAAGTAATACCATAGAAACATGAAATAAGTGCTTACTTATAGCTGTTACTCACAGCTGAATGTAATGAGTGAAAACAAGCTTCATTTTTTAAAAAGTAATGCTTCCAAGTGGGAATTCGCTATATAAAAATCATGCCTTATCGAAGCAGGTTTGTAAGGGAGAAAATAGCTTCGTTTCCTTACAAACCTGCTTGCATGTAAGCTCCAATTTTTACTGGGTAATTATACTACACCTAGCGTTGTCATCTTCAAAAATTCAAAAAGCACCAAATATGATTTTTTAAAATATATCATGAAAATGAATTTAAGAGTTTTTTTAAATTTCCACTTTAAATCGCCATAACTTCGCCCCACTTGATGAAGATCATTAACGCGAACGGATTTATTATGAAGAGGGGTCGCTTTACATTTCAACAAAATATTTTGAATGTGTCAATAATAATTTTTTTTTATTTTAAACAAAATTAAGTTTTTCGTCGAAATATCAAAATAAAATGACAGAAAATTCGAATACCAACAAGTTAGAGTGCTATATTCGGCTCTTCCGAATCTTAAATACCCTCCACCTTAAACTGGTTTCATAAATTATCAAATTTTATGGATTGCTTTAAATCAGCCAAGCGCAGAAAGAGAGACGCGAAGAAACTGTTATTGTAGTGGTGAGAAAATACTTAAAAACACTTAGAAAAAATATTGACTAATTACGCTTGTTATGATCAAATTTCATAACAAGGAAAATAGTAAATTTTACAGATAAAACATATTCAAAGAAAAGAAAAATATATATTTCTTCACAAAGATAAAGTTTTTTATTTAAAATGTTTAAAAAAAGTATTAAAAATACTGTTTTTATGTGTTTTCATTCTTATGCATTAGTAAAATTGTTTTGGAGTGTACGAGTTTTTTGCAAGTAATTCTCTTGTTTACAAATTGTGTTGTTGTTTTTACAAATTGTTTTTGCAATTTTTGAAACAAAGCGACATCAGCCTACATTGTTGAATGCTGTTAAGCAACTGAAGATAATTTTTTGTATTTTTACGCTCTTGCTATGAGTTTTGTTTACGGTCGGGTAGTGTACGTGTGAATTGCCGAAAATCTTCGTAATTTGAACAATATGAACGCGCAACGCTGCTTTAAATATACCTTAATATTTTAGACTTTCTTTCATTACGCCTTACAGTATGCAATTAAAAACAAAACTACCACTTAACAGACTGTTACACAGCGTACTAAATTTAACCTATGTTCTGTATTTAAAATAAATTTAAATCCGGAAAGTCGGTAAGCACATAACCAGTTATTTTTTTGGTCATCGTCAAACAAAAATAAGTAGTTATTCACACAAAAAGGAAGTACTTACACTTTGCTCCAATATTACTTGCCTACTTACCGGGTAAGTAAAGATTTTGCTGGGTAGTTATAGTTATAAAACATATAATTTTGTACGGGAGGTACAATAGATTTTCAACGTTGTTGATCCTATAAAAAACAAGTTAGAGTGCTATATTCGGCTGAGCCAAATTTTAAATACCCTCCGCCAGCTACTTTTATATTAATACTTTTCTAATTGTTCAAATATTTGTAGAAATAAGTTTTCTCATGTCCTAAATAGAAAAATCCCAAGATTTAAACAGCTTAAATCTACTACAATTCCAAGATTTATTGAACATTACAAACGCCATTTTATTTGTATGTATTTTTATAGCGCTTAGCGATATTTAGTAATTCGCATGTATGCGTGTGTGAAAGATTTAAGGATTTTCCAAATAAATATATAACACATATATATATATTTCATTTTCCAAATACATATATATATTTGATTGAGATATGACCAACTATAGACCGATCGTAAAATATTCTTTAAGCTAAATTTCTGTACATAAAAGCTATATTTCAGTCAAATTTTGTATCTATATCGTAATTTAGTAATAAGTAATGTGTGTTTATGTGATTTTCTGAAGGGAACCTTGTATGGGACCGACCGCACCCGTGTTATGAACCGATCGTGAAAATTCTTGAGATAGAATTTTTGTACACAAAACTAATATTTGTGCCAAATTTTGTATCAATAGCTTTATTTGGTAATGAGTAATGTGCGTTTAAGAGATTTTCGTAAAAGGAACTTCTATGTGAGTTATGACCAATTATGTATATAAAGACAAAATTTAAAAATTCTCTATCTATATCATTATTTGGTAATGAATAGTGATTTTCATTTAAGTGATTTTCTGGAGAGCTATGACCAAATATGAACAGATTTATAGTTTAATTTATATATATAAGAGCAATATTTTTGCTAAATGTATGGATATCAATATTTATAATGAGTTATGTGCGTTTAAGTGATTTTCGGGAGGGAACCTTGTATAAGAGCTATGACCAAGGATAGACAGATCGTGAAAAATTTTTGAAATAAAATTTATGTGTACAAAAATAGTATTTCTGCCAAATATTATATGGGTAACACTATTTGGTAATGAGCTATGTGCCTTTAAGTGTTTTTCTGAAAGGGACCTTGTATGGGTGCTATGATCAATTATGGACCGATAGGAAAACAATTTCACAGCAATATTTCTGTACATATAAGCAATACTTGTTCCAAATTTTTATGTGGATATCTTAATCTAGTAATGAGTTATGCGCGTTTAAGTGATTTTCGGGAGGGGACCTTGTATGGGAGCTATAACCAATTATGGACCGATCCAAAAAAAACTTTCTTAGTAAAATTTCTGTATATAAGAGCAATACTTGCACCAAATTTTATATGGATATCTTAATTATGTAATGAGTTATGCGCGTTTAAGTCATTTTCGGGAGGGGACCTTGTATGGGAGCTATGTCCAATTATGGACCGATTCAAAAAAATTTTTTTCTAGATCAATTTTGATGACATAAGATTTTAATTTGTAAAATTTTGTGAAGATATCGACATTGTGACGGAAGTTATTAACAAAAAACTCATTTTCCGGGAATATGTACTTTTGTATGGGAGGTATATGAAATTGTGGACCGATTCTTACAATTTTCAGCAGAAATCAAGCTCTTATGCAGAAACGAGTGTATGATGATTTTCATGGAATTATCTTGCATAGTTTTCGAGAAAATTACATCAAAATGTGTAAAAAATGCTTATTTTTTCGAGATTGTTTTAAATTTTGATTCATAACTTTTCCCGGTGTGAACCGATTTTGCTCATTTTCAATATCAAACTGCTTAGGGCAATAATGAATATTTTCGGTGAATTTGGTTGATTTACTTTGCTTCGTTTTAACGTGAGCGTGTTTTATACAGACAGACAGACGGACATAGCTAAATCGACTCAGAATTTCATAAGGAATATATATACTTTGTTGGGTCTCAGATGAATATTTCTCAGTGTTACAAACGGAATGACATACTTATATATACCCTCTATCACCACTGATGGTGGTGGAGGGTATAAAAATAGCTTTTAAATTTTTATTGTTGAACCGAATTTCGGCACTTAATTTGATTTTTAAAAACAAAATTAATTATTTATGAGAAAAAAAGGAAAATCGAACCTGCAATGCTCAGTTTGTTAATTCTCCCTTCCATCCACTACACCACTTCACTGTTTTGTCCTCCGTTAAGTAATATTTTTCGTATAAAAATGCAATGTTATTTTCTGTATGTACAAAATATTGCTGCTGAATAACTTTTATCAACACTGATGTTGCTGAATAGCATAAGAAATTAACAGTTACACTTTCTCAATGTGCACATTTTATTTGATCTTGGGTTAACAACAATTTTTTACACAAACAGGAAAGAGAATTTCTATGTGAACATTAGTTGCAAACAATTGCGAAGCTAGTTAATAGTGTAGTGGGAATGGCGTAAAACTAGCAACTGGGAGGTTTTAAGTTCGAATCCTGTTCGTTTTGGAAAGTTTTTATTTAATTTTTTGCGAAAAATAATCAATTTTTTAATCCCTATGGGTTGTACAAGAAAATTGTGGACTGAATTCGATTTTCAACTCAGTGGATTCCCAAACTATATGTATGACAAAATTCAAAAATAAATATTTGTGCCAAATTTTTTATGGATATCATTATTTGGTAATTAGTAATATGCGCTTAAGTGATTCTAGAAAAGGAGACCTTGTATGGGAGCTACGACCAATTACGGACCGATCGTAAACAAATTTTACAGTATCATTTCTGTATATAAAAGCAATGTTTGTGCTAAATTTTGTATGGACACCTTTATTTGGTAATGAGAAATATGCGTTTAAGTTATTTTGAGAAGGAGACCTTGTATGGGAGCTATGACCAATTGTGGACCGATCGTGAAAAAATGTACAGTAAGATTTTTGTAGATAAAAGCAATATTTTTGCCAAAGTTTGCATGAATATCGTTATTTGGTAATCAGTTATGTGCGTTTAAGAGTTTTTCGGAAGGTAACCTTATATGGGAGCTATGACCAATTATGGACCGATTTAGAAAATTGTTTCTTTATATGAATTCTATTGGCATAGAATTTAAATTTGTAAAATTTCGTAAAAATATCGGCATTATTTAGGAAGTTATTAATTGGAGGTATATGTTATTATTGGAGGTATATGTAATTGTAAACCGATTTTTCCGATTTTTAATAATGTTGGTCCTGGCACCTAGAGTTATATCTCTGACAAAATTCATCAATTTATCTGCAGTAGCTTTTGTAAAAAATACAAATAAATATGTGAAAAAGCACAATTTTTTTTGAGGTTGTCTAAAATTTTTACTCATAACTCTGAACCTATTTCACCGATCTTGCTGATTTTTAATGCCAAACTGCTTAGGATCAATATTTTTGGGGGAATTTCATAAAGTTCCGTTGCTTCGTTTTAACGTGAGCGTGTTTTATACAGACAGACAGACGGACATATCTAAATCGACTCAGAATTTCATAAGGACCAAGAATATATATACTTTGTTGGGTCTCAAATGAATATTCTCGGTGTTATAGCCTCCACCACTGATGGTGGTGGAGGGTATAAAAACGAATATGGTCAGTGAAAACACCTTAAAATGGTTTACGCATAACTTGTAGATTTTTAGTCAGTAGAAACATATCATAAAATTAACAAGCTTAAAATTAAATGGCTTAATTATCACTCTAAAAAAGTTAAAACTCACAAGTGGATTTTTATATAATTTAGTAATTTTGAATAAAATTTCACATGCAATTTTTTGTTGTCACAATGAAGATAAGTTCATACATTTTTAACAAGGTAGTCAGTCGTATTATTAAATAAGCTGAAATAAAACGTATTTACATAAATTGTCTTTAATACCTAATGTAAATTACATTCCCAACATTTCCAGTGTATTAAATTAAATCACATTGCCAAAAAGAGAAATAGATTTCAAACTAACAAAATAAAAAACGTCATAAAACGCTTGGTTGATTTAAATTAATTGAAAAAGTCATCGCTGTTGACTGTGTGGCAAAATTTCAATTATTGTATTGTGTGTATCCGTATTTACTCAATTTGCCTAAAACCATAATGTTATTTTTCCCTTAATTTAACAATCCTATTCGTAGCAAGCGCTATTAAATTAAACGTATTAGGGTGTTCATAGATACGTATAGTATGTTAATTTTTTACAAATCTGTTCTGACTTTTAAACTTATAAATTTTAGACATGACTTAAGATGATCCTAGGGGTATGTACCGCCCATCTTCAAAACATATGAGATTATTTATGGATGTTAGAAATCTCAAGTCAAGTAAACGATAGCCTAGTCAGTCTTTGACTAATATCAATTGAACTAAATTATAAAATTTATATTTAATATTTCAGTTTTGAAATTATGGTCAATAATAACAATACTTGACTCACTTGAAAAGTACATTGAAAAGTAATGAGTTAAAAAGCTAATAAAACCTCTTTTCACTATTTAATCATTGGCATTTTAACTTATTACTTTAACACGATGATGTCATTGGAGGCAAGTACTTACCACACTCGCTTACAAAGCAGTTGCCGAGTAAGTTATTTTGTTTTTTAGTAATAAAAAGAGCCAGCGAGAATACGAACTAGGGAGTTCGGTTTGTTAATGAAATGTTCTACTCACTGCTATATTATTGCGCGTCGAATAGTGGTTTTCACATACAAATAACTTGCAATCAAACAAAAGGCGTAAACAAAATGGCAAAGCTGACAATAAGTACTTCTATTTTACATTAAAAGAAAGAGATTAATTAATGCAGACGGTATGTACATATGTAGTTATTATTGAAAAATAAGTTGAGAAAGGTTTTTGCTGGTAAGTTCTTGCAAATCGAAAATGAAATGAAGAAATGAACAACCTTAATGCAAATACACATTTATACATATAATGTTAGTACAAGTCATATCCAAACATTTCCATCCACCCTCTTTTGGGTGGTTGTAAAAATATATGTGTACATATTTATGATTGTACATTTTCCTTCCCCTAGAGAAGACTCTAACCTTATTGGATGAAAATACCAAATGTGCATTTGTGTGTATGTATATGTATGTATTTACTTTACTGTGCCTTTGAAGATTTGTTTATTATTACTTTTTTGATGTTTGGTGGATGTTTGTATATACATATTTACACACATGCTGGGCGGAGTGTTTCATGGAGGATTGCTATTGAAGTAGTACTTATGTTAGTTAGTTTGAAAGGAGGATGTATATTAGGGTTATGACTTTTTACAATTTTTGCAAATATCAAACATACCATAGCAAAAGCTTGTAAGGCGTGAACTGATGCTAAGGAATATGATATTATTTTTTCGCGATCGTGAAAAAAGTTCCCGCACCAAAGGCGATGAAATTTTGTATAAATTTTGTATAAAATTCTTTAAATCCTTGTTATGGAAATTTTAACAAATCGCGATAATATTGCATGTTATAGAAAATAGTATACTTTTATATGAAAATTATTAAAATAATTTTTGAAAAATAACGAAAGTATTTTAGAAATTGCATTCGACTATAAGGTAGTGCTATGGTATTTTGCCGCCCAAGAAAAGTCATAACCCTAATGTATATATATTAGAGTTCTCCAAAAAAACGAAGTTGCGAATTTTAAGGGTTAATCTACTTTTTTTCACTCTATTTCAAATATCGGACTATATACGATAAATGCCTGTCATTTTTAGTAAATATGGCCGACAAATAAATAATATTTCGATATGGTACACTAAAAATTCCCAAATATTGCACAATTTGACCCATGAGATCTCCTAAAAATTTTTAAATTTGTTTAACAAAGAACTGAAAGTTCTTTTGAAAAAATCAAACTTTTTTGACCATAGCTGAGAACAAGTAAGCAAGTTATCTTATAAGGGCAAAAACTAATATTCGAGTAATTATAGATATATTTTAAGTAACAAAATGGTTTTTTGAATATATCTCAAAAAAGTAAATTTTTTTCACATTTCGAATTTATGTGCTGTGAGAAACGTTAATGGCCTTGGGAATTGGCAATAACTTTTAAATTTTTCAAACAATTTTTGTGTTTTATATCTTTCCGAAATGCTTACTCGAAAGTCCCCTTTTATAGGTTATCACTTAATCTTGGCTGTACTTGCTTAATTTCATGTTTCTAGGTTCAATATTATAGAAAATTAAAAAAGTACCTTTTGAAGAACGAAAAAGTACCAAAAAGTCCCCTCTTATAGATTCTCATTTACTCCAGGCTCTATATGCTTAATTTCATGCTTCTAGGATCAATATTATAGAAAATTCAAAAAGTACATTTTGAAGAACGAAAAAGTACCAAAAAGTCCCCTTTTATAGATTCTCATTTACTCCAGGCTCTACATGCTTAATTTCATGCTTCTAGGATCAATATTATAGAAAATTCAAAAAGTACCTTTTGAAGAAGGAAAAAGTACCAAAAAGTCCCCTTTTATAGGTCCTCACTTAATTCGGGCTCTACATGTTTAATTTCATGTTTCTAGGTTCAATATTATAGAAAATTCATAAAGTACCTTTTGAAGAACAAAAAAGTACCAAAAAGTCCCCTTTTATAGGTTCTCACTTAATCCGAGTTTTACATGCTTAATTTTGTTTCTAGGTTCAATATTATAGAAAATTCAAAAAGTACCATCGAAGGACGAAAAAGGACCAAAATGTTTCTAGGTTTAATTTTAAAGAAAGCTCAAAAAAGTACCTGTGCATATGAAATATGAGGTTACCGAATATACCCGTTTTTACCTCCAAAACAGAATTTCCAAAAATCCCGTCTTAGTGGATCTGTTTGGCGGGAGGCCAACCTCCTGTCGAAATTTCAGCTCTTTAACTTCAACCGTTTAGGCTTAAAATAACTTAATTCTTAATAAACAAAAAAACAATCACCATCAGTGGTGATAGAGGGTATATATAACTTTGTCATTCCGTATGTAACACCAAGAAATTTTCATCTGACACCCAACAAAATATATATATTCTTGATCCTTATGAAATTCTGAGTCGATTTTATGAATTCACGAAATTCACCCAGAACATTCTCTATTATCCGGTACAGTTTGGTATTGAAAATTAGTAATATCCGTTTACGACGTAAAAAGTTATGAGTAAAAATTTCAGACTACATCGAAAAAATTAACGTTTTTCCCAATGTATAAGTAGTTTTCTCAGAAACCAAAGAATACCAAAGATGTCTCGATGAATTTTGTCACACATTGTTTTTTTGTGCAAGGGATCAAGTATGTTCAAACTCATAACAATTGATCCAATATTTCCCATAGCCCCCATACAAAGGTGTATATTCCCGGAAATTAGCTTACCGTTAATAACTCCCTCAAATATATCGGTATCAACACAAAATTTTATACATAAAAATATAATATGAATAGAAATCATACTACCAACGTAGATCTCAGTCGGTCCACAATTGGCCATAGCTCCCATATAAGGTCCACTTACGAAAATCACCTAAACGGACATATTTCATTGATAAATAAAGCTTTTGTGATAAAATTCGAGCTGAAAATGTTTTGTGTACATACAAATTTCTTATTGTATCGGTCGTAGCTCCCATATAAAGCCCACTTCCGAAAATCACTTAAACGCACATATTTCATTGTCAAATAAAGGTATATTGATAAAATTCGACACAAATATGTTTCGTCTATATATGAATCACTCTACGAAATTTTTTTCGTATAGGACCATATTTGGTCATAGCTCTCATATAAGGTCCACTTCCGAAAATCACTTAAACGCATGTTTTTCATTGATAAATTAAGCTATCGGTATAAAGTTCAACCTGAATATGTTTTGTGTACACATAAATCATAACACCATTTTTTCCCCGGATCGCTTCATTATTGGTCATAGCTCCCATATAAGGACCTCTTCCGAAAATCATTTAAACTCACATATTTCATTGTCAAATAAAGCTATCTTGATAAAATTCGACACAAATAAGTTTTGTGTACATACATATGAATCACTCTACGAAATTTTTTGGAGAGGCCCGTAATTGATCATAGCTCCGATATAAAGTCCACTTCCGAAAATCACTTAAACGCACATATTTTATTAATTAATAAATCTATTGGAGTAATATTCGACTTGAATTTCATTTTTTGCATATAAATCATTATACAATTTTTTTTCTTGATCGGGCCATAATTGGTCACAACTCCCATATAAGGATCATTTCCGAAAATTATCAAAGTCATCGGGATAAAATTCGACATAAATGTGTATTTTGTATATATAAATCGTTATACGGAATTTTACTTCTGAAAATCACTTAATACCACTTAATTCATTATTTAATGATTATATCCAGATCAAATTCGACATGAGTATGTTTGTGTATAGATAAATCATAATATTAAAATGTTTACAACTGGCCTATTAATATAAAATTTTATACACCTAATCAAAATTAGTTCTACATATGCATAAATGTTAGTACCCTCACTACGGAAACAACAATTTTGTCAAGTTATCTAAAAATTAGATAGTTAAATTGGTTTTAATAAAAAGTACCTTGCTGGTGGACGGCATTTAAGATTCGGCACAGCCGAATATAGCACTCTAACTGGTCTAAAAAATAGATAGTTAAATGGGTTTTAATAAAAAGTAGTTTGCTGGTGGAGTGTATTTAAGATTTGGCACTTTTACTTGTTATTTATTTACATATTTGAGTATGCAGACGTATTTTAAAACATTTTTATTATAGGGCTGCTATCGATTTTTAAAATGTAATTTTCACGAAAAATAAAATTTCACTAAATATTTAATCTGACAGAATTTTTAGAGAAAATTGTTTTTTTTTTCCAAAAAATCACATTTATCGAAAAAGTTCATATGTAACAAGTAAGAGTATTATATTCGGCTATGCCGAATCTTGTATACCCACTATCAGATCACTGCCATATAAATAAACGTTGATATTTTGAATATTTTATTATTATATATCGATATTAATTAGAACATCAGGGTAATATTTGAAAGAGGTCCATTAATGGGCAGTGCTCTTTCGAATTAAAAATATTAATTTATATAGGGAGTTGGGTTACTTATACATATATGGACAAATTCTCATAAAAGACGGCAGAAGATTTCAGTTTCTTATTTATTTAAAAATTCATAGAACTACACAGAGGGAGAAATAATTAAACACGCCTGGTACCTACATACAACAACAACATGTAATGTAGACCACGCAACTTTGTCAACTTTGCAACAATTCGTTGTTGCAATCTAAACTTTATGCACATTAGGGTGGGTCGAAAAAAAAAGTTGAGTCAGTCACCCCCTACGATTAAAGATATGTTAATAACATTTCCAAAAATATAAAAAATATTTTTTTGCCACGCCTAGAAATACCGCCCTTTTTGTTTTTTATATATAACGTCGCCATTTTAAGTCCGATCGTAACATATAATATATCAATATTTATGGCTTGACTGTAGCTATATTTCACTCTTAGAAAATTTTTTAATTCGACGTCATATTCTATGCGCGACTTCTGATATCTCGGATCCTTCCCCAAAATCGAAAATTGTGGCTATACTGGAATAAAGTACATTGAATTATATGAACTATTAGCTTTTAAAATGCTCACTTTTATGCATAAACACCTATTTTACAGGTATTTAAAAATACCTGTATAGTTCTAACTACAAACAATTAATTTGCTAGGGATATGGTCGAAAACTATTTTTTCAAATTAATTTACAATACACAAATTTACAATAATTTTATTCGGCATTTAATTTTATTAATTAATAACAAAATCACGTAGGTACATAAAAACTAAACATTTTATTTTATAAAAATCTATGCAAAATTAAATAGTTATACTTTATAAAAATATTTCTTGTTTTTATCATACAATTACATGCATGTCTCTTGGTTCTTTTTTAAACAATTTTCAAAAATGTTTATACTAATTTTTATAAAATTTAATAAATTTATTTAATGATAGATTAACTTTTCTTAAATAGTTATATATTTTTAAAGAAGTTCTTCAAATAAAAACTAATAAAAAAATATTAGTCGGGAATGGCCGACCATATGATACCAGTTATGTGTTGATTTTTTGATTCTTGTTTAATAAAGCATTTATATTGAAATTTGTCCATTACTTTTTAGGCAATTTATTGATGAAAAACTAATTTTCTGAAAGAGCCTATATATGGGAGCTAGGATCAATTATAGACCGATCCTATCAAAATTTGGTGGAGGGATTTATGTTCATATAGGAGTTAGATATGCAGAATTTCATCATAATGGAAGTGTTTAAGAGGGAAATAACGACAAGCCACAATTAAGAGCTCCGATTTAATCCATTTTCAAACAATTTCGTTCTTTGGTAAAGTGAAATATTTGAGGCTATTTTCATCAAATTATCTGGGAAATTGCGACTTGTAGTTTGATTACAAGGTTTAAATGGATGGACAGCCGGACGGACATAGCAAAACCACTATATTGCTGTATTGATATATAGTACATACATAATTAACTTTCTGCTATTTTGAAAGGAAGTAGGATCTGAAATGGTTTGTAACTGCAACAATAAAACGGATTTCTGTTATATATAGTTCATTTAAAAAAAGTTTCGACTGTTTTTCCTGGAAAATTATTAGTTTGTTATGGGAACGGTTGATAAATACTTGAACATTTTTAAATATCTATAAAATAGGTGTTTATGCATAAAAGTGAGCATTTTAAAAGCTAATAGTTCATATAATTCAATATACTTTATTCCATTAAAGCCACAATTTTCGATTTTAGAGAAGGATCCGAGATATCAGAAGTCACGCATAGAATATGACGTCGAATTAAAAAATTTTCTAAGAGTGAAATATAGCTACAGTCAAGCCATAAATATTGATATATCATATGTTACGATCAGACTTAAAATGGCGACGTTATATATAAAAAACAAAAAGGGCGGTATTTCTAGGCGTGGCAAAAAAATATTTTTTATATTTTTGGAAATGTTATTAACATATCTTTAATCCTAGGGGGTTACTGACACAACTTTTTTTTTGTCCATAGAGACCGACCCACTCTAATTCACATCCTTTGTCTAAAAGTTAATAAACGTGGTAAGCTCAAAATGCGTTGCCAATATTTTGATTCTACAATATTTTTCGTAAAAATGTGTTTTTCGTAAAAATTATATTTTCTGCAGAATCAATATTTTTCGTAAAAATTATATTTTTCGTAAAAATTATATATTCGAAAAAATTATTATTATCGAAAAAATTATATTTTTCGAAAAAATTATACATTTCGGAAAAATTTTGTTTCACGTAAAAATTTTATTTTTTGGTAAAAATAATGTTTCTCGCAAAAATAATCTTATTAAAAATTATATTTTTCGTATAATCAATATTTTTCGTAAAAATTTTGTTTTTCTTAAAAATTATACTATTCGAAAAAATTAAATTTTTCGTAAAAATTATATTTTTTGCAGTCAATATTTTTATAAAAATTATGTTTTTTGGTAAAAATTATTTTTTTTTCTTAAAATCATATTTTTCGTAAAAATTACGTTTTTCGTAAAAATTGTGTTTTTCGAATCAATATTTTTCGAAAAAATCATATTTTTCGAAAAAATTATACTCTTCGAAAAAAAGTTACTGTTCGAATAAATGTTATTTTTCGTAGAAAAGGATATTTTTAGAAAAAATTATATTTTTCGAAAAAATTATACATTTGGAATAAATGATATTTTTCGAAAGTGATATTTTTCGGAAAAATTGTATTTTTCTTAAAAAACGGTATTTTTCGGAAAAATTATATTTTTCTTAAAAAACGGTATTTTTCGGAAAAATTATATTTTTCGAAAAAAACACATTTTTCGTAAAAAATCATATTTTTCGAAAAAATTATATTTTTTTAAAAATTATATTTTTTTAAAAATTGTGTTTTTCGTAAAAATTATATATTTTCGTAGAATCAATATTTTTCGTAAAAATAATGTTTTTCGTAAAAGTTATATTTTTTGTACAATCAATATTTTTCGTAGAATAAATATTTTTCGAAAAAATCATATTTTTCGAAAAAAATTATACTTTTATAAAAAATTTTACTTTTTGAAAAAATTATATTTTTCGAATAAATTATATTTTTCGTAAAAAAGGATATTTTTCAAAAAAAATATATTTTTCGAAAAAATTACACTTTTCGTATAAATGATACTTTTCGAATAAATGATACTTTTCGAATAAATTATATTTTTCGTAATAAATTATATTTTTCGTAAAAAAGGATATTTTTCGGGAAAAAGGATATTTTTTGGATAATTTGCATTTTTCTTAAAAGAGGATATTTTTGGGAAAAATTTTATTTTTCGAAAAAATCATATTTTTCGTAAAAAATTATATTTTTCAAAAAAATTATATTTATCGTAAAAATGATATTTTTCGTAAAAATAATTCGACTTTTTGCAACGATAATCGATTAATAACCATAATCGGAGTCGTTTTACAATTCCCTAATAGTAATGCATTAATTATTCAAAATTGAAAATAGCGAAATATTTTTTTAGACATAAAGGTACTTTTACCAAAAACATTTTTATTGAAAAAAAAAATAAACAAATTAATTTCTTATTTATTTTAAGTTTTATGGGAACGTCACGAAAGTGAAGTGACAAATCCTAATGATTTTTTCTATATTTACTCTAAATTGACTTCCGTTAAATGTAAAATTTTGCTGGCCGTAAGGATTTTGTTTCTTTTTTTTTTTTATTGCATATCAAAACAGAACTTCGACACAACCTATGCCTCATGCATTACATCTTTAAAAAAAATTAATTAATTAGAATAAAGTTTTACCACACGGGCCGTTTATATTTCAATGATATGTACTGAGCTAAATGAAATTGTTCAGATGAAAATGTCCTGTTTTTCCAATAAAATGGTTAAATTAAAAAACACTCCTTTCTAAATTTCCCATTATACACCAACTGAATACGCGTATACTTCCAATTTTAAATAAGACTAAGTACATATTTCTTAACAACTTACCAGGTCCCCCATCTGAAATTTTAAATTCTTCTTTGAACGACCAAAATTTGAGACATACATAATATCACTAAAACTAAACGAAATCTAGTGATCTTGTTTATTCTTTGCCCTCAATATGTGGACCAGATTTGTTTAACATTTTCGAAAGAATTTGTAAGCTACATGCGATAGGAATGGATAATGGTTTCTTTGGGATATTTTAAGGGCATCTAAAAAATATGTACATATAGGTTTTTAAATCATATATAATTTTTATAATGTAACAATTTTGAAAACAGATTGCCCACATAGAAAAGTTGATATACATGTGAAACTAGAGTCCAATTAGAGCCGCGATCGGCAGACATATGTATACTACCACATTTTGGCTTGTATAAATGTAAGAGCGAACTCAAAATTTCGTTCGGTACCGAACACCGAACCCGAACTTCGGTAAATTTGAAAGTCCGGCCGAACCCGAACTTTGTTCGGTTTTCAAAGTTCGGTGAACACGAACTTTTTTTAAATGAAAAATAATACTTTTTTATTTTTGGTTTTTAAACGATTTATTGACAATGTTATAATTATCTGTAAGAGCACGCAGAGGAAAAACATGGTTGTGGTAACCATGTTTTAAGAGCAACATATTATGATTAAAATTATGATTGTAGTCTAAACATATTATCATTATCGTAACAATTTTAAAATATCATATGATTAAATACCGTCAAAATATTTCATCATGATATTTTTGTATTTATCATAATATTGTTTGATATTATGATCCAATGTGATCAAAATTTCGTTTTAAATATGTATTGAAATCAAAATGAATTTTATCGAATCAGTAAAATTAGTTTTTAAAAAAATTAAAAATAAATATACAATACTTAACACAATTCCCAAATTTCAATTTGCCGATTTATATGAAATTTTGGTTCATAAAAAAATTTAAGAATAATTTCATAAAAATACTAGTATTTTTAAGCCTGTTATGAACGTTAGTAATTTTCTAAAGCGAACATTATATGGAGGCCATGTCCAAATGTAAACTGATTTTGTCCATTTTGAATACCAATGAAACTGCAACAATAGTTTAGGTCCTATCGTTCTTTCAAGAGACTGACAGACTGACTGACTGACAGACATGTTCTTTCAAGAGACTGCACATTGGTTTAAAATCGATTTTTTCTGGCCAAAATTATTTACGGCTGGAATATAATAGCTTTTTGTTAATATTTGTATTATTATTAATTATAAATATCATATTTTATCAATTCTGTGAAATTTTATTAAAAATTGTGCTTTCTTTCTACAAAAATTAATAAAAAATACGTATTTCAATTATTTATAAATACTAGTTTTATTTTTAAAGAAAAGGTAATCAAATTAACCAAAGTATATTAATAAAGTAGCGACATCTCTTGTTGTACAACAACATCTACAACAACCACATGTATTTTGTTTTTGGAATAATTTAAGATTGTGTCAAAATAAAATTTCCTTGAACAACAATGTGAACAAAACATAAATAAAAAATATTACTTTTAAGTTAAGAATATTAACGATTTAATTATATTATTATATATTATACAATTTATTACACTTTTAAACTACTTTAAAACCACTTTTAATTCACTTTTTCAACTTTTCACAAATTTTAACAAATAGCAAAACACAATTTAAAAATGGCGACGTAAACAATGTTAACAATTTTCAAAACAAACTTTGACAATTTGCTTCATTTATCTAGTTTAAAAAAAATAGTCAGCTGTTCAAGTGATGCTACTTTATTAATTTACTTTGAAATTAACTAAAAAGAAGAATAGTATTATTAATATTAAAAAATATTATTATAAACTAAATATTAATTAAGTCCATTTCGTTTTCTAAAATTATATTTTCAAATTCGTCACCAAATTCGTCATCAAATTCTTCTTTAAAGTCTTCTTCATACGTGGTTTCATCTGTATCAGTATTATCTTCAAATATTGCTTGTTTATAAGGCTCTTCACAAGCTAATAGATTAATAACCTCGAGTGGAAGTTTCAGACGTTTTCTTTGATGCACGCGGGTGTTTTGTCGTAGAGATGAAATGAGGGGATCTGATGAGTCTAATGCATTATTAAATACATCTGTTAGATTATTGATACGACTATTTCTACGAGCGTGAAACAATTTGTCTTGTTTGTATATTTTATTTCTGCACTCTGCCGCATCTTCACCAAAGCATCCAACTGGAAGTAGTGTGTTCTGCATAATTTGTTTTGAATGAATAAGCACTTTATGGAGGGTTGGTGTCATGGGAATCCAATCGTAGTTGCTTTGAAGATATCTAGCAGTTTCAAAACAATATTCCTCAAACTTATTTAGTTGCAGTGGAAATTGGCATGTTAAACATATGAGAATAATATGTAGGCGAAAAATTAGCTCTTCATTAACTCCAGTAATTTCTGCGAATTCCTTGTAATGAGTGAAAGCACGGCGAGAGGTGTTTCCGTCATTTGTAGAACCAAAACCACCGACTTTTGGAATGTCAACTCGAAGTCCAAGCTGTGTCCAGAAGCTATTTTGAATTTTCCTTTTTCTTTGAGAAACTTTTTCACGATCGTTGTCATTCCTAATTTGCCATTTTTTTATTTCGCACCTATATCCTAAATGTAATACAAATTCGAAAAACCGTATGCGGCAGTGAAGTGGGCTTACTCCATATTTTAGATTACTTTCTTTTGGCATAAATTTTTCAGATTTGTAATCATTTATTTCAATGAAATCCTTAGAAGTAGCTCCGCAGATTGGACATGACAAATTCGACTTGGTTCCTGTAAGGACGTTTAGAACTTTTCCATCTATTACGGTAAGGAACAGTCTAAATGTTATTTCTATTGTTTTTGAATCGTCAATGTGTATTTTTACTGTAGCTAAATTTTAAATTTCATTGTCCAAATCGGAATTTTCCTTCAATATTACATCTCTTGTTTCCTTTACAAATTCTAATTTTAATGGTCTACAAAAGCGAGTGGATTGGGGTGTAATATTACACCATAATGGTCTTTGCGTCGCATCCAAAAGTCTTAGTGGTATTACAGTTGTTGCAAAAAGACTTGCATCACACTTATTGGATGAGCTTGGTTCAAGAAACCTTTGTTTAAACTGAGCTTGCCCAGTACTTCCATCAAAACCATAGCTCAGAATTAACTCTGCACAAATTGATGTTTTTTTGTCAATATTCATAGCAGCTAAAATTACTTCCTCCTGCACTTGTACAATTCGTGATGCAGTGTGTTGTAGAAGCATTTGTAATGGTACTTTTGCAAATTTTTCATCAACAAATATATGATTAGGTCGACACATGATTTTTTCTTCTAAGACCTTGTAGTAAGGAGGAAATATGTTGCAGTTCCTTTGTTTGTTCTCCATACGAATAGCACAGTATTGCCTTTTTGTTAAATTGTTTTCGATAAGAAAAGCAAGTGCATCTTCGTTAGAGAGTGCAATGGGCTCCTTTGTGTTTTTACAGCAAAGTTTTCGTATTTTTGACGGCCGTGTTGGACTTTGCACTGCTTCCTTTAGAACCACAGCTAAGTCATTTTCCCCCTTTTTACGAGCTGACATATATGCTGCACGTATTAATAAATCTGTCGTATTTTCTTTGGACGAAGACATAATTGCTGCTTCCCTTCTCTTGCACCGATCAGACATTTCAGGAAAAGGCAATCGTGGCCGACCAGCTTTAGAGGAGCTTGGTAGTTCATTTACTAAGTACGATTTTTTAAAAAATACTTCATTATTTAGCCATTTCATGTTTCGAGACATAAAAGAATGAACAATTCTGAAGCTTTCTGACCACTTGGCATCTAATTTTATACAGTATATTCTTATTTTTTCTTCTAAATACTTTAAGTAGTCATCAGGAGGATTTGCAGTGCCATTTTTCTCCAGTATGAAGTTCAAAAGATTTTCCCTTTCTTCTCTTTGTTATTCGATTGTTGCTAAATTTTGAACAGATCCTCATTTTTGAAGCGAAGATAGTCTAGTAAAATGCAAATATCTTAAATTATTGCAAATTACTGCAAGAAAAAATTATATAATGTGGTGCAGCAGACCAAAGTTGGACATTTTTTTAAAAGTTTAAATTTATACAAAAACTAAATAATATTTGAATGCACGATTATGCTTGTGAACAACATACATTTTATCTATGTGTTTTATTCTTTTTGAACTTGTTATTCTCCAATTAGTTAATACATACCATAAGCTTTATTTTCCATTAAAAATATTTTTTTAAACTTTTAATTTATATGCAATAACACTATTCGACCAATTACTTAAATAATACTAATTGCACTTGACTTTTCAACAATACTAAAAAGTTCTATGTTTGCCGCTCTGTAGGCTAACGGTAAATACCGGTTTATAAAAACAAAGTTTATTTTTGGTTAATATAAAGTGTTTTCTATCACCCTATAACAAAAAATTTCCAAAAATCGTAAATGAAAAAATTACATTTTGGCCAGAAAAATTTAATTTTAAACCAATGTGGACTGACAGACTGACAGACTGACTGACAGACAGACATGTCTAGATCGTTTGAGAATAAGGGCCTAGAAAATTTCGATGCTACAAATGAAATCAAAGATTTATAATCGAAACTAGATAATTCAAATTAAATGTTTCACTTTTCTTAGCTTTTTAATCACTTTCTGGTTAACAGATTTTCAAATCAGCCGAAAACACGAACGGTTTTCAGCATTTTTAAAACTTTTTGATGATATAAAAATATGATAAAAAAACATTTTATAAAAAGTTCGGCGTTCGGTCAAAATTTCGCTGAACACCGAACATTGACCGAACCTCATTGTTTACCGAACTCCGAACGTTCGGTCGGACACTAAAAATTACATATATATTTTGGTAAATTATTGTAATTTGCTACTTAAGTTGTAAGAGAAAACATTTAAAAAAGTTTATAATTCCAAAAACTACTTAATATTTAGTGTAGATGCTAAAAAAGTACAACAATAATTAGAATTATCTATCTCTGCATTAATGTTTTTCGTTCATTTTCATTTCAAAAGCAAGAAACGAGCGACAACACAACCTCCTTCAATGACAGCTCATATGAGACTGAATTGTGATTTCTATGCGTGTGAGTAGTCTGTGTAAATTTTGTAACGGCCAAAATACGCTGTGTATAGGAGTTGCCGATCGTGGATTTAGAGCAATTCTGCATACTCATTTTTTATAATCAGCTCTTATGTCCTTACAAAAGGACTTCAAAGTTTAAAGGACTTACAATTTCAAACGAATATTTAAAATATTTATATGTGTTTGTATGATGCTAATACCCCGTTCACACGGTGCAATTATTCGTAATTCACGCATTACGAATTAATGAGTGTTATCGCTAATTTTTATCGGGTATTTATCATAATCAGCTGTTTGTTTTCATTGGTTGAAGACAAATAAAATTACAATAAAATGCAAATAAATCAAATTAAAGCTGGGGAAATGTATCTATATTATATATTTGACTCACTTAGACAAAACCTCGAAAAAGAAATTAAATTAAAACAAGTTGGAGTGCCACATTCGGCTATGCCGAATCTTAAATACCCTCCACCAGCAAGTTACTTTTTATTAAAACCCATTTAATTATATAATTTTTAGATAACTTGACAAAAAGTTTGTTTCCGTATTGAGGAAGTAATTTTTGGAAATGGTCCTTATATGGGAGTTGTGACCAATTAAGGACCGATAAGGAAAAAATTTCCTATAATGATTTATATAAAAAAAAAGTCGAATTTTACCCAAATAGATTAATGAAATATGTGCGTTTAGGTGATTTTCGGAAGTGGACTTTATATAAGAGGTATAACCAATTACGGGCCTATCCGGTAATATATATGTACACGAAACATATTTGTGTCGAATTTTATCAAAATGTCTTTATTTGATAATGAAATATGTGCGTTTAAGTGATTTTTTGAAGTATACCTTATGTAGGAGCTATTTAAAAATATGGACCGATCCGGAAGGAATTTGGTAGAAATATTTATATGCTCACAAAACATATTCAAGTCGTACTTTATCCCGATAGCTTTATTATTCAAAGAAAAATATGAGTCTAAGTGATTTTCGTAAGTGGACCTTATACGGGAGCCTATCCCGTAGAGTGATTCATATAAAGACAAAACATATTTGTGTCGAATTTTACCCGATAACTTTATTTGACAATGAAATATGTACGTTTAAGTGATTTTCGGAAGTGGGCCTTATATGGAAGCTATGACCAATAATGGACCGATCCGGGAAAAAAGTGTTAGAATGATTTATATTTACACAAAACATATTCAAGTCGAATTTTATCCCTACAGCTTTAGAATTCAATGAAATATATGCGTTAAAGTGATTTTCGGAAGTGGACCTTATATGGGAGCTAAGACCAATTATGGACCCATCCGGAAAAAGATTCGTAGAGTGATTCATATTTAGACAAAACATTTGTGTCGAATTTTATCAAGATAGCTTTATTTGACAATGAAATATGTACGTTTAAGTGATTTTCGGAAGTGGGCCTTATATGGAAGCTATGACCAATAATGGACCGATCCGGGAAAAAAGTGTTAGAATGATTTATATTTACACAAAACATATTCAAGTCGAATTTTATCCCTACAGCTTTAGAATTCAATGAAATATATGCGTTTAAGTGATTTTCGGAAGTGTGCCTTATATGAGAGCTATGACCAATTGTGGGCCTATACGGAAAAAATTTCATAGAGTGATTCATATTTAGACAAAACATATTTGTGTCGAATTTTATTAAGATAGCTGATGATGATAAACTAATTTCTGGAAATATATACCTTTATATGGGGGCTATGTGAAATTTTGGATCAATTATTTTGATTTTCAACACAATTAATCCCTGGGTAAAAAAAATAATGTGTGACAAAATTCATGGAATTATCCTTTGTAGTTTCTGAGAAAACGACTTAAGAATTACGAAAAAACCTGTAATTTTTTCGAGGAAGTCTGAAATTTTTACTCATAACTTTTAACGTTGTGCACCGATTTTGATGATTTTCAATACCAAATTGCTTAGGATAACAGTGAATATTTTTGGTGAATTTGGTTGATTTCTTTTGGTTAGTTTTAACGTGAACGTGTTTTAGGCAGACAGACAGACGGACATAGCTAAATCGACTCAGAATTTGATAAGGACCCGGAATATATATACTTTGTTGGGTCTCAGATGAATATTTCTTGGTGTTACACACGGAATGACAAACTTATATATACCCTCTATCACCACTGATGGTGGTGGAGGGTATAAAAAGATTTCATTTTCGAAACAAAATTTTTTAACTACTTTTTTGTGACAAATTTTCTTTAAGCTTCCATTTCTTTTTTAATCCTGATGAATTAAAATAAATAATATTATTTTGAAGCAGAGGCTCTCAGAATCATTTGATATTAATATTAATAAAATGAAATTGAAATCGTGTGTCCTTTAAACTTTATAGTCCTTTTACAGGGGCATAAGAGCTGATTATGAAAAACTGAGTACACAGAGTTAATACTAATGGTGCACAGTTACCTGTACGCGTAGATTTTTCATGTTTAAAAATTACTGTTATAGAGAATTACACAAAAAACTGCATGTTTTCATTTACAAAAAATATAAAAAACGTTCATGTGACACGAAAAACTTAAATTTTGTCGATCACTATTATTTGGAAAATTAGTAAAAAGTACTAAAAATGAGACGGGGCACAGTGGGGCAGAATCGAAATTTTTTGGAAATAAATCTGGCATTTCTAAACGGCTGATCCGATCGATATAAAATTTGGCGTGAGCGTAGTTTTCGAGTTTAAGTTTTGAAGATGAACCCCGCAGATGTCCCAGGGACGGCGCTGTGGCGGCTCAAAGTATGGTTCCTACGACATGTAAAATTTTTAAACTCGTGCCATTGTTTTTCATCCAAATACAAAGATTTTTATATTTTCTGAAAGCACTCGACGAGATCTTGAAAGAACATGCTTGGACATGCTACTTATCTCTTAAAAAATCCGAGTTATAGGCATTTAAAAATTTATTGATACAAAATTTAACATACCTTGGTCCGCCTTTTTTTGAATACCGGGCGTAATTTTGGACCAAATGGACTCAATTTTTTTCTTGTTAGTTAGACAACAAAATTTCCAATAATACACAAAAAATTTCAGATCAATATCATTTACAGATCCAAAAATATACGTTTTTTAATTTAAAATTCAAAAAATTTTAGATTTTTGCCGTTTTTTTGCCAAAAATGTGTCTTAACTCTTTTATTAATAAAAAAAATTTTCTTTAAGAACATATAACAATTTTATAGTTTTCTGAAAGGTATCTTTACGCAGAACTCTTTGGCGTAAAAAACATGTCCTATTTTTTGAAAATGTTGCCACTGCGTCCTTCCGAATATGACCTATTTTTTATCAAAACTTCAACTTTGGGCGACATGTTCTAAAATCCCAAAGCTGGGATCAGAAAACTGAAAGCAGTTTTGGAAACCTCAATATGTTTTCTATTTACTCCAAAAATATTTTCCCAGCCCTGAAAGAAATGTGGACCCTATGGGCAAAAATGTAAAAATCCCATTTTTGGGATTTTCATTCCTATTTTTGGGAATTGCGGGATGCCCTTTGACCTTTTCAATTTTTTTTTTGCATTTTCTTATTTGAAATGAAAAATTTAACAAGCGTTGAAAATTTCATTGAGTTTTGTTTATAAATAAAGATTTTGTCATATATTACATATTTGTTTAATTTCTAAAACTATGATTTATATCAAAATTTTAATAGGGTCGCAGATAGCTACAACAATTTAGTCCATATTTATCCCTTAATATCATTTTTTAGTTAGGTATAGAAATTCTCGACCCTTTACAAAAAATTTCAAGCCAATATCTCAATTACATTCAAAAATATGTTCATTTAAACCTGTGTCCTTTAATTTCATCTTTTTCATATTTCAGTATTAAGTATGACAGAACATACATTTGGTGTTGAATAAAATATTTGGACAATTTTTAAAAATTATTTAGTTAATTATTTTATTAAAGACTATAACATTGTATATACAATAAAAAAATTATAATTTTATTATGAGCAACGCACAACAACACCTAAATCACCCCACACAAACCACCTTTCCCGCCCACCGAAATATAAAACACAATTTAATACAATATCATCAGTTAGTATAATAGCTTTTTTATTTGAACTGTTTATCTTAAACATAATACAATTAATTCTTACAACCTACTTATATAGTTAATTCCTAACACTACTTATTTTCTATAAAATAATCTGCCATATCGGTATACATATCCAGAAGGTAATATAAGTCCTTTAAATCTTCCTTGTTTTGAGATGATAGAGTTTCATAAAAAATCCATCTTTTTCGCATAGTTGAAAGAACTGGATCAGAAGATAGAAGTAAACTATTAAAAATATCTTCATTCTGTGATTGCCTGGAGCATTTTCTTGAGCTGAATAGTTGAACATGCTTAAAATCTCGATTCCTCGCTTCCTGGGCTTCTTCTGTTAACTCTCCAAGTGGAAGAATATTCGATTCAATTATTATTTGACCATGACTCAATACTTTGTGTACTGTTGGTGTAAGTTCCCTCCATGGATACAGAGATACAAGTAATTTAGAAATTTCAGATGTATATTCCCCAAATCGATTTCCATTAATTTTATGTTTACTATTCAGTGCCATTAAAATAGTGTTAACTCTTCGAAGCAACTCCTTGTCGATTCCAGTTATTTTTGAAGTAATTTCAAAATCACGAAAAAACCTTCTCGCCGTATTACCGTCATTTGTACTACCGCAACTTAAAAGTGGTTTGTCGATGTTTAATCCCATCTGAACTTTAAATTCTTCTTGGATTCTACTTTTTTCCGCAGCTCTCAGTTCTTTCAAGTCTTCATTATTTTTTGTTAATTTAGTAAGATTCTCTGGCACACTTCTATATTTGAGGTCGTATGCTATGTGTAAAAAGTAATCCAAAAATCGTATTCTGGCATGAAGTGGTGAAATTCCGAAAGGCAGGACTTCTTCATTAATACTTCTGCTTTTGGTTATATTTGAGAATTGCGACTTTTTCTCATTACATATTGAGCATCTCCAGAAGGAAGAAGTTTCTGTTATGGCATTGCTGACCTTTCCATCAATCATTGTTAAGCTTAGCTGATATGATACGTTAATAGAGAATTCCTTTATTTTTATGCAAATGGGCTCCAGTGCATTTATTTTATCTTTTAAATATTCCACTAAATCTTTTGTTGTTTTCTTTGACTCCTTTATATATTCAAATCCAATGCGTCTACAAAAATTTTTTGAACCCGGAGTTGTATTGATCCATATATCTTCAAATGAATTTCCGATGCTTGATGATGATGGATTAAGGGAATATGAACGAATTCGTAATGGCACTAATGATGACATAAATACACTTTTGTAGTCTGCTAATGTCCGACTTCCACAAGCTTGTTTGTATTCTGGAAATGCTGATAAACCGTCACATCCCCACTTACATATTAAGACAACATCACAGTTATGAATTTTCCTTAGTTGGTCTTCTGAAAAGTCTGACACAATTCTTGATCCTGTGTTTTCGAGCAAAGATGATATATCAATACAAGCTTCCACATCATCAACAGCAATAGGTGATGGTAGGATAGTTTGTCTTTTTTCCTGGATCGCCTTGTATGATGGTAATATATTGTGTCCTTTTTCATGCAGAGCTTTCCTTAATATTTGGTACTTATTTCGACTGATACCCAGTTCCAACATAAGCGCTATTGCTTCCTCTTCAGTAAAATTTGATTGTGATGTTGGAGTTGGTATACTTTCCACAATTCGCTTAAGTCGTTTTGGTGATGCATTAGGAAGAATAGTTGCAATATGTACGACATCCATAGGTTGGTTTTCCTTTTTCAGCATTTCGTTAAATGTATCAGCAATTTCCTCATTTGAGATTGAAAAAAGTTTTTGTGTGACCCTCTTTTTTTTTTGACCTTGAACATAAGTCTTCGTATGACTTGCAAGGCGCTCCTGTTGATGTGTTGTAAGTTGAGATTTCCGTAGTAGTTTCCATCCAACTACAAAATTTTAATCGAAATTTCTTTTGATTTCCATCCACAGACTTACTTTTTACATCAAAAAGTTTTAAAAAGTTTTCAATTTTTGATATGCCTGTTTTGACTACTTTTCTACTATATGTAGTTTTTATATAATTTGAAATGTCTTCAATTCTTTCTGGCCCTTTTGAAGATACACTCCATAAAACGGAACACAACTCTTCGTACTTTAATGTAATCTTCATTGTAGATTTATTAAATATGGTACTTAAAAATCTAAGAAGTTTACTTATATACCAATTCTTGTCATTTCCGATACAGGTATTCCAAAGTAACAAATTACGAATTGTCTACCTATTAACATTTAGGACTATATTACTATAATCTGTAATTCAGTCATTGATATTTCTTATTGGTGAATGAATCGAAATTATCATTACCTGTATATTTTTACCCACATGATCATAAACGAAACAGAACGAAATGATCTGTCAAAAAAATGTAGGTAAAAAATAGTTATAAATTTTTTAAAATTTAAGCATAATAGAACCTTTCAATTATAAGGATAAGCAAACAAATAGAATATAGGTAAATATAAGATGTAAATATGTTCTGTTATATTTAATACTAAAATATGTAAAATATGAAATTAAAGGATACAGGTTTAAATGAACATATTTTTGAATGTAATTGAGATATTGGCTTGAAAATTTTTGTAAAGAATCCATATCTAACTAAAAAATGATATTAAGGGATAAATATGGACTAAATTGTTGTAGCTATCTGCGATCCTATTAAAATTTTGATATAAATCATTGTTTTAGAAATTAAACAAATATGTAATATATGACAAAATCTTTATTTATGAACAAAACTCAATGAAATTTTCAACGCTTGTTAAATTTGTCATTTCAAATAAGAAAATGCAAAAAAAATTGAAAAGGTCAAAGGGAATCCCGCAATTCCTAAAAATAGGAATGAAAATCCCAAAAATGGGATTTTTTACATTTTTGCCCATAGGGTCCACATTTCTTTCAGGGCTGGACAAATATTTTTGGAGTAAATAGAAAACATATTGAGGTTTCCAAAACTGCTTTCAGTTTTCTGATCCCAGCTTTGGGATTTTAGAACATGTCGCCCAAAGTTGAAGTTTTGATAAAAAATAGGTCATATTCGGAAGGACGCAGTGGCAACATTTTCAAAAAATAGGACAAGTTTTTTACGCCAAAGCGTTCTGCCTTTAGAAAACTATAAAATTGTTATATGAAAATTTTATTTTATTAATAATAACGGCAAAAATCTAAAATTTTTTGAATTTTTAAATTAAAAAATGTATATTTTTGGATCTGTAAATGATATTGATCTGAAATTTTTTAGTCCATTTGGTCCAAAATTACGCCCGGTATTCAAAAAAAGGCGGACCAAGGTATGGTAAATTTTGTATCACTAAATTTTTAAATGCCTATAACTCGGATATTATAGGAGATAAGTAGTATGTTTTTTAAGATCTCGTCGAGCGCTTTCAGAAAATATAAAAATCTTTGTATTTGGATGAAAAACAAAAAAATGGCACGAGTTTAAAAATTTTACATGTCGTAGGTACCCTACCACAGCGCCGTCCCTGGGGTATCTGCGGGGTTCATCTTCAAAACTTAAACTCGAATACTCCTTGGCTACGCTCACGCCAAATTTTATACCGATCGGATCAGCCGTTTAGAAATGCCAGATTTATTTCCAAATAATTTCGATTCTACCCCACTATGCGGGGGTACTACGGTATTTTTGGGTATCTAAAAGTACTGAAAAAAGTAATAAAGTACTGAATTTTCCATACCTGATAGAGGGTATATATAAGTTTGTCATTCTGTGTGTAACACCAAGAAATATTCATCTTAGATCCAACAAAGTATATATATTCCGGGTCCTTATCAAATTTTGAGTCGATTTAGCTATGTCCGTCTATCCGTCCGTCTGTCTGTGTGAAACACGCTCACGTAAAAACGACGCTAAATAAATTAATGAAATTCGGCCAAAAGATTCACTTTTGTCCTAGACAGTTTGGTATTGAAAATTAGCAAAATCGGTTTACATCGGAAATAGCTATGAATCAAAATTTAAAAAAAAAACTCCGAAAAAATTAAGCTTTTTTAGCACATTCTAATACAATTTTCACAAAAACTATGCGATATAATTTCATTAAAATCAGTACACAATCGTTTCCATACGAAACCTTAATTCCTGTTAAAAATGGGCGGAATCGGTTCACATTTTCATATACCTCCCATACAAATGTACATATTCCCGGAAAATGCATTAATTGTTTACAAGTAAAAGTTTTATGTCAATTGAATTCATATAGAGGAAAAAATAAAATATTAAAAATATATTATTATATTAAAATATAATATATAAAATATTATAGAAAATCGTGATTATAATGCTGCGAAAAAACTTGCAATTATAACAGATTTAAAATATTTAAATATCTGCATGTTGTATTAGAAAAGATTTTCCACAAATATTTAATTAACTAAAAGGTTATTAATATAAAAGAAGATGGTGGAGGGTATTTAAGATTCGGCTGAGCCGAATATAGCTCTCTAACTTGTTTGTCAATAAATTGTTAAAATATTTGGGAGTTAAGGTAAGAAACTATAATTATTTTGTTTTTTCTTAAAAAATAATCCACATTTTTAACACAAGCACTGGAGTATGTATCATATGGTCGGCAATGCCCGCTGTACATTCTTACTTGTTTTTTTATAAATTTTAGTTATATGAATTTTACAATTTTCTTTTTATACCCTCCACCACCATCAGTGGTGATAGAGGGTATATATAAGTTTATAACACCGAGAAATATTCATTTGAGACCCAACAAAGTATATATATTCTTGGTCCTTATGAAATTCTGAGTCGATTTAGATATGTCCGTCTGTCTGTCTGTATAAAACACGCTCACGCTAAAACGAAGCAACGGAACTTTATGAAATTCACGCAAAATATTCATTGTTATCCTAAGCAGTTTGGTATTGAAAAAAAATTGAGACAACCTCAAAAAAAATTGTGCTTTTCACATATTTATTTGTATTTTTTACAAAAACTACTGCAGGTAAATTGATGAATTTTGTCAGAGATATAACTCTTGGTGCAAGGATCAACATTGTTAAAAATCGGAAAAATCGGTTCACAATTACATATACCTCCCATACAAATTTACATATTCCCCGCAATTAATTTATTGTTAATAACTTCCGAAATAATGCCGATATTTTTACGAAATTTTACAAATTTAAATTCTATGCCAATAGAATTCATATAAACAATTTTCTAAATCGGTCCATAATTGGTCATAGCTCCCATATAAGGTTACCTTCCGAAAAACTCTTAAACGCACATAAACGCGCATAAACTCAAATAACGATATTCGTACAAACTTTGGCACAAATATAGCTTTTATCTACAGAAATCTTACTGTACATTCTTTCACGATCGGTCCACAATTGGTCATAGCTCCCATACACGGTCTCCTTCTCAAAATCACTTAAACGCATATTTCTCATTACCAAATAAAGGTATCCATACAAAATTTAGCACAAACATTGCTTTTATATACTGAAATGATACTGTAAAAGTTGTTTACGATCGGTCCGTAATTGGTCGTAGCTCCCATACAAGGGGTCCTTTCGAGAATCACATAAGTGCATAAAACTCATTACGAAATAAAGATATCCATACAAAATTTGGTACAAATATTGCTTTTATGCACAGAAATCTTATTATAATTTCTTTTTACGGTCGATCCATAATTGGTCATAGCTCCCATTTAAGGTCGCCTTTCGAGAATAACTTAAACGCATATTACTAATTACCAAATAATGATATCCATAAAAAATTTTGCATAAATATTTATTTTTGAATTTTGTCATACATATAGTTTGGGAATCCACTGAGTTGAAAATCGAAATCAGTCCACAATTTCTTGTACAACCCATAGGGATTAAAAAATTGATTATTTTTCGCAAAAAATTAAATAAAAACCGTCCAAAACGAACAGTATTCGAAATTAAAATCTCCCAGTTGCTAGTTTTACGTCATTCCCACTACACTATTAACTAGCTAATTGTTTGCAACTAATGTTCAGATAGAAATTCTCTTTCCTGTTTGTGTAAAAAATTGTTGTTAACCCAAGATCAAATAAAATGTGCACATTGAGAAAGCCTAACTGTTAATTTCTTATGCTATTCAGCAACATCAGTGTTCATAAAAGTTATTCAGCAGCAATATTTTGTACAAACAGAAAATAGCATGGCATTTTTATATGAAAAATATTAGTTAACGGAGGACAAAATAGTGAAGTGGTGTAGTGGATGGAAGGGAGAATTAACAAACTGAGCATTGCAGGTTCGATTCCTGGTCGATTTATCTTTTTTTCTCATAAATAATTAATTTTTTTTTAAATCAAATTAAGTGTAAAATCAAATTCGGTTCAACAATAAAAAATTAAAAGCAATTTTTTTTTATTTTTTTTTTCATAGGATCAACAACGTTGAAAATCTATTGTACCTCCCGTACAAAATTATATAAGTTATATAACTATAACTATTACCATACATTTTTCTCACACATAGGAATTATTTTAAATACAGAACATAGGTTAAATTTAGTACGCTCTGTAACAGTCTGTTAAGTGGTAGTTTTGTTTTTAATTGCATATTATAAGGCGTAATGAAAGAATCAATCCATAAAAAAGATAAAAAAGAGCTGAGGAGTCTCTGAATACGGCCTTGAGTTGGGCTCAACCGAGAGGCGTCATTGTTAACACAACAAAAACGGAAATCTGTCTATTCACAAGAAAGACAAACATTTCTACGCATACTGAACCTTACTTCCTGGACAAGAAGATTCCGATGACAGACGAAGTTAAGTACCTAGGTGTAAATCTCTGACAGACACCACATAGAGGACAGGATCAACAAGGCACACAGAACCAAAAATTTACCTAAATACTGCAAAATGGGGTGTAAATATGAAGAAATTTTGTTATTATACAGCCAACGAAAATTTTATTCCAGATTACAGATTTGTTCGTTGATTTTTTGTATTTTAGTAAATAGTTAATATGAAGAAGTTTCTTCATATTTACTAATATCATTTCGTTGTTTAGGGGTGGTAAATATGAAGAAATTTTAGTTAAATTAACTAATATTTTTTATTCATTATGTATAACTAATTGAGGTAGTTAATTTGAATATATTTTTTAGTTGTTTTTTGAAGAAATTTCTTCAATTTAACTAATGAATTTAGTTCTCATTAATAATATTTTTATTCATAATGAAGAATTTTTCTTCATTTTTACTACCATATTTTAGTTAGTTTGTAAATCCCAGTAAACATTTACTTTCATTATCTGACACAATCCTAATATATATTATAAATCTCTTTGTAAGTGTGTTTGTTTATTTGTTTGTTTGTTCGTCAATCACGCCTAAACGGCTGGACCGATTTTCTTCAAATTTGGACCATTGTTAGATCTATACTTGGAAAGTGTTACAGGCTATATTTTTTTCAGAACTTGGACTAAGAGGGGGCAAAAAGGTGGTTAAATTGGGTGAAAACGGGCAAAATAAGTACTTTTGATAGTAAATACTGATTTTGTCTATCATTAAGCAATAGCATATTCGATTAAACTACTTAATTTGTTAGAAATATATATTAGCAAAGTGCCGTTACGAAAATTGGACCGGAAGGGGACAAAAAATAGGCCAAATGGCGAAAATTCGACAAAATGAGTACTTTAGTGCTTTAAGGACGATTTTTTCTATTCTAAATCCAAAATATTATAAACTTTGATATTGAGAGTCTCACACTTATGTCCATATATTAAGAAACCCAAGTCTTAGCGAAAAAAACGGGTAAAAAAGGGAAATCTGTATTTGCTGCGTAAAGGGACTCAACTAATGCATATTTTGTGACAATTCAAACTACTTCAATAAATAAATAAAACAAATAAATAAATGTAAAAATTTATAGTTGGGCATGGCCGACCATATGATGGCCTACAACAACTTTTTTAATAATAAAGCATTTAAATTAATTTTTACCTTAATTCAGAAATATTTAACAAACAAGTTTTCATTTCACTTAAACACAGACACACCAATACACGCAAGCTTATTGTGTACGTGTGCCAACGAACCGTCAGCATAATTTTCAGGCCTATACACGCGAGCATTCGAATCGCAATTCTGCTCTTAACTGCTTTAAAGTGTCTGAAATATGTATTATGTAGTAAAGTTCCGTTTCGAAATAGGAGAAAAGGCGGAAAAAAACAAAAAAAATTTTTACTTCTATGTTTTAAGTCTGTTTTTTTCGTTCTAAAGTAAAACTATTTTAGACGATGAGTTTTTAGTTTCTGAGATATGTGTATTCGAAAGTCCACTCCTAGAGGGAAAAACAGGAAAAAGAAATTCAAACTAAACGGGCATAAATGGCTAAATGTGTTGCTTTGCTACATTTTTTGTACTTTTATGAAATTTGAGAAATATATATTTATACCCTACACCACTTTAGTGGGGAGGGTATATTGGATTTGTGCTGATGTTTGTAACGCACAATAATATTGGTCCTATACCCACCTTAAAGTATACCAATCGGCTTAGAATCATTTTCTGAGTCGATCTAGCTATGTCCGTCCGTCCGTCTGTCCGTCCATGTAAACCTTTTAATCAAACTACAGGTCGCAATTTTGAAGATAATTCAATGAAATTTGGCACATGATCTTCTATTGGCCCAGGGACGAAGCGTATTGAAAATGGTTAATATCGGTCCATTATTTCATCTAGCCCCCATACAACTGAACCCCCGAATAGGGCTTGTAAAATTTTTATCAAACTACAGGTCGCAATTTTGAAGATAATTCAATGAAATTTGGCACATGATCTTCTGTTGTCCCAGAGACGAAGCCTATTGAAAATGGTTAACATCGGTCCATTTTCTCATCTAGCCCCCATACAACTGAACCCCCGAATAGGGCTTGTAAACCTTTTAATCAAACTACAGGTCGCATTTTTGAAGATAATTCAATGAAATTTGGCAGATGATCTTCTATGGTACCGGAGACGAAGCTTATTGAAAATGGTTAACATCGGTCCATTATTTCACCTAGACCCCATACAACTGAAAACGAGGAATAGGGATTTTAAGTTTATAATTATGTTTAATATACTCGTATCTCGACAAAAAGCTGCAAAACCAAGTTCTATACTAGCCTTGATGACTCGCATGAATTTTATAATTATAGGGTCTCATTTGACCATAGCCCCTATACAAATTCCCCTTCAAAATTTGACTTAAATGTCCACAATTTTATTCAACAATAAATGGCTTAAGTATAATTCAAGGCAAGGTGCAATTCAACTTAAATGCTTTATTATGAAAACTAAATCACATTTGATTTTTGTAACCGGTGTAGGGTATTATATGGTCGGCCTCGCCCGACTATAATTTCTTACTTGTTTTTATTAATATTTTTCCGTAATCGGTCAAAAAATGTTTTTGCAAAACATCATTAGAGAGGGAAAGGTTCCCCTCTGCCGTGATTTTCTTAATAAATGTTCTACAACATCGATTTCTGAAATGATACAAAATATATTAAACAAAATACATAAATTTGAATAATTCAATGGAGAAAGAGGGTAGTATGGGTAGTATTTCTGGTACTGTGTTGGTACCTTATATAAATATTGTTCAAATTCAATGTAATCTCTTTTATAGCTTTATAAGATCACAAAGAAATTGTAAGGAGTTTCTTCATAAGGAGACCTTCAGCGTTTTTTAAAGCATGAAGAGTTAGGGAAAAATTAGCACTTCATGGTTTAAGTCAAGAATTATTCTTTCTCCTAAGTTAAATAGTTTTACCTAACTACATAGCACAGTGGTATAGGAAAAAAAGAGGGAAATAATTCGGTAACTTCTAAACGGTTAATCCGATTTTAATGAAATTTGGACCTTATAGGCCAACCAGGGGCCCGGCGTCCTAATTTGAGGACCCCCCGGCTATGTTAAATTTTTAAAACGATCCTATTTCTTCATTTGAGTTCCGATTTAAAAAAAATTTCGTATATAGAATCTCCTCATCGAGCAGTAAATTACCAGGGGCCCGGTGTCCTAACTTGAGGACCCCCCGGCTATGTTAAATTTTTAAAACGATCCTTTTTCTTCATTTGAGTTCCGATTTAAAAAAAATTTCGTATATAGAATCTCCTCATCGAGCAGTAAATTATCTCTTATAGTTTAGGAGATATTCGCATTTGAAAATTAAAATTTTAAAATTTTTACCGTCCTTACTTTAGTTTTTTGATAATAGCGGGTCCAAATATTCCCGATTTTCGCCATTTTTTTTATTCGCTTAACAACAAGTTTATATATCAAGCTGTGAAAGAATTATGTAAAAATCATGACTGGTCCAAAGCATTTTAATTTAAAAAATTAAACAAAGGCGATTTTTTGCCATTTTTTTGGGAAAAAAGTATCTTTTTCTTTTTAAGTTATCTAAAAAGTTTCTAAGAAGATGTATATAGAATTTATACTTTTTGGAAAGCTGACTTTACATAAAATACGATAAATGAAACGAAACCTAAAAATTTTTGATACCGAGGGGATCCAAAAAAACCCTATTTTTTATGGAAAATTCAATTTTGAGCAAAAATTCTCAAATCGCATAGTCGATATCAAATTATAGTGACCTGTTTTATATGACCCAATATGTTCTTAACCATTTTGTAACGAGTTTCGATAACCCCGCCCCTGGTATGGATATAATAGGCAAAAAACCAAAAATCCCATTTTTGGGATTTTTTAAAACTTTTTTGGGAATTCCGGGATTTCTAATAAGAAAATTTTTATTTAATTTTGGATTTTGAGTAAAAAATCTACCTAACTGTAAAATTTCATCAAAAAATATTCATAAATAAAATTTTTATTGCAATTTGAAAAATTTGTATCTTCGCAAAAACTGAATAAAAAACATTTTTTAATTTTTTTTAAAAAAGTATTCCGCGAATTTTTTAATTTTCAAAAAAAAAAAAAATAGACAAAATTACCTTTCCATTGATATATAACATGCCTACCTATTGTTTTTTAAGTGACAAATTAATTAGGGAAAACTCAACATCTTTTAGAGAATTTACCTAGTACTATTATTTTCATCCATACATTTGTTAGGCATGTTTTACTACCTAAATTTTTATGAATTTTTACAGCCACTTTTTACGATTAATCTTTTATTCTTTATCCCTAAAAAAAATTAACAAGTATTTATTTTATATAAAAATAGTCTTTATTTATTTTTTTTATAAATTAATAGGTAGGTAGGTAGGTAGGTTGATAGGAGGATGTATACTACATCAAATCCGAAGAAATACACCTAGGCCACTATCGGGCCTGTTGTGCGCTCCAATTCAAGAAAAAAAAAAAAAAAAAAAAAAAAAAAAAAAAATTGTTCACTGAATGTATTATTTTTCCATGTTCAGAAACTCAGTTTCCTGGACGTAATTCCTAAGAATCTTCCAATCGGTATTGGTTAAGAATGTTATTTCTGGAATAACATCACTTCCAAGATACTTGGATCTAACTTCGACGAATGCCTGACAATGGCAAAGAAAGTGCTCCAGAGTTTCACTGTCCTCTCCACATGCTCTACATTCGTCTGAATTCGCACGTCCAATTTTGTATAGATGTGCTCGTAATCCTGTGTGTCCACTGAGAATACGTACCATCATACTAACCTCAGACTTGCTCATTTTGAGAAGATTTCTCGTCTTGCTCTCATCAGGGTCACCCCATAGAATCTTTGTGGTTCTACCCACCGTTTCATTATTCCAAGAGGCCTTATGGGATTCTCTCATCCATATTTTTAATTCAGCTTTTGTTGCGTCGAATGGTTTTGCGTTTGTCAGGTTAACTACATCGAGCTCCCTTCCCTTTAAAGCTATTACATTCGCCCTTTCGTTGCCGGCTACTCCCGAGTGGCCTGGTACCCATATGATGTGAACCTTACCTCTGGGAGAGTATTCAGTTAAAGCTTTCTTACAATCCAATACGGTCTTAGATTTAATTCTATCACCTGATATCGCACAAATTGCCTTCTGGCTGTCGGTAAATATATTAAGCCCTGTGGGCGCCATATTTATTCTAATCCAATTTACACATTCCGTTATTGCTCGTACTTCTGCCTGGAAGCTTGTGTTATGATTAGGTAAACGGTGGTATATTTCTGTTTCTGGGTCTTCAATATAGAACCCCAGACCCACTTTGTCCCCTAATTTAGAGCCATCCGTGTAGCAACGGATTCCTACTGGTATTTGCTCTAATGTTCCGCTTGACCAAGACATTCTATCTGGGATTAGCGTTTCAAAGTTTCCGACATATTCAGTGTCTGGTATGCGATCAGGCACGTCCGATGAATGTGTATAACCTTCCAATGTGTCCAGTATACATTGATGACGTGTCCTATAACCGTTTTTGGCCAGTTCGCCTAAAGTAAAGAGCCGTTCGGCTGTAAGCGCCGCCTCATATCTTATATATGTTTCAATGGGTGGAATATCTAGCAACGTTTCCAGAGCCTTGGTTGAAGTAGTACACATGGCACCACTTATACCCAAGCAGCATGTACGCTGAACTCCCTGTAGTAGTTTGATATTACACTTTTTGTCCAAAGCAGTCCACCAGATTATTGAAGCATAAGCTAGAATTGGTCTAATTACACTTTTATAAAGCCAATTTGTCATAGTAGGACTAAGACCCCATTTCATGCCTATGGTTCTCCTACATATCGCCCAGCACCGATGTGCCTTGTTGATCCTATCCTCTATGTGGTGTCTCCATTTTAATTTCCGGTCAAGTATTACACCTAAGTACTTAACTTTGTCTGTCACCGGTATCTTCTTGCCCAAGAAGCAAGGTTCAGTATATGTAGAAATTTTTGTCTTTCTTGTGAAAAGACAGATTTCCGTCTTCGCCGGGTTAACATTGAGGCCTCTCGGTTGAGCCCAGCTCAAGGCCGTATTCAGAGCCTCCTCAGCTCTTCTACACAAGTAATTTGGATCCTTTCCCTTTAAAAGTATTACGACATCGTCTGCATAGCAGACAGGTCTAAGTCCTTTCTCGGTTAGGGTCCTTAAATTAAATTAATATAATTTTGTAAAATAATCGGTATCACAGTAGTCCATATCTAAAAGATAAAGTAAATCTTTAAATTCATGAATATTTTCAAATGCTAACGTTTTGTAGCAAATCCAACGTTAGATAAAACAGGATCAGAAGATAGAATCAGATTATTAAAAATATCTTCATTTTGAGACTGCCTAGAACACTTCCTTGAGCTAAACTGATGAATATGCTTAAAGTCTCTATTCTTCGATTCTTGGGGTTCTTCTGTAAGCTCTCCTAAAGGCAGAATATTATGTTCTATGGTGACCTTTCCATGACATAATATCTTGTGAACTGTAGGTGTCATTTCTTTCCGGGGATATAATTCCAAAAGTAATTTAGAAACTTTTGTAGAATACTCTCCAAATTTTGTTCACTTTATGCTTGCTATTTATCACTTTATGCTTGCTATTTATCGCCATTAGAATAATATTGACCTTTTGCAGTAAATCCATATTAATTCCGGTTATTTCGGAAGTAGTTTCAAAATGTTTGAAAAAACATCTAGCGGTATTACCATCGTTTGTGCTTCCATATCCTGTGAGTGGTTTATCAATATTTAATCCCATCCGCTTTTTAAATTCCTCTTGAATTCTTCTTTTCTCACTGGCTCTCATTTCCATTAACTCCTTTTGTTATTTGCACTTTTGTTTGCATTTTCCGGTATGCTTCTTTACTTTAAATCATATGCTAAATGCAGAAAATGTTCCAGAAATCGTATGCGAGCATGTAGGGAGGATATTCCAAATTGTAATGCTTCCTCATTTATTGACCTTTGCTTGGAAATATTCGAAAATTCTGATTTTTTATCACCACATATGTAGCAGTACCAAGTAGATGATGTTCCTATAATGGCATTTCCAACTTTCCCATCAATCATTGTAAGTTTTAAATCATAGGACATGTTAAACGAATAATTTTCTATTTCGATTGTTATAGGTTCCAAGTTTTCTGCTTTAATACGATTTATCAAATCTTGCGTTGTTGTTTTGGATTCCTTTATATACTCAAAGCTTATTGGCCTACAAAAAGCTTTGGATCCTGGAGTCGAATTCTTCCAAATATCATCGAAACTGGTTGATGGAGAATCGCTGTCAGCATACTTTCGAATTCTTAATGGAACTAGCGATGCCATAAATACACTTTTATACTCGGAAGATGATTTACTTGTGTTGATTTGTTTATATTCCGAGAGTGCTGATAATCCATCACATCCCCACTTACAAATGAGTTGAAGATCACAAGAATTTATTTTTTAGTTCTGAAGAAAAGTCAGAAGCAATCCTTAAAGCAGTATTTTCGAGTAGAGCGCCGAGTCCAATAACAGCCTTCCGATCAGTTATTTCAATAGGAGATGGTATAATGCTTTTCTTCTTTTCATTTATTTTGTCATATGATGGTAAAACATCCACTCCTTTTTCAGATAGCGCCTTTCTTAACGTTATGTAGTTATCACGACTTAATCCCAGCTGCAACATAAGCGCAATAGCTTCTTCCTCAGTGAACGTTGTATCAGGGAGCACAACAGTTGATAACTAGCTAATTGTTTGCAACTAATGTTCAGATAGAAATTCTCTTTCCTGTTTGTGTAAAAAATTGTTGTTAACCCAAGATCAAATAAAATGTGCACATTGAGAAAGCCTAACTGTTAATTTCTTATGCTATTCAGCAACATCAGTGTTCATAAAAGTTATTCAGCAGCAATATTTTGTACAAACAGAAAATAGCATGGCATTTTTATATGAAAAATATTAGTTAACGGAGGACAAAATAGTGAAGTGGTGTAGTGGATGGAAGGGAGAATTAACAAACTGAGCATTGCAGGTTCGATTCCTGGTCGATTTATCTTTTTTTCTCATAAATAATTAATTTTTTTTTAAATCAAATTAAGTGTAAAATCAAATTCGGTTCAACAATAAAAAATTAAAAGCAATTTTTTTTTATTTTTTTTTTCATAGGATCAACAACGTTGAAAATCTATTGTACCTCCCGTACAAAATTATATAAGTTATATAACTATAACTATTACCATACATTTTTCTCACACATAGGAATTATTTTAAATACAGAACATAGGTTAAATTTAGTACGCTCTGTAACAGTCTGTTAAGTGGTAGTTTTGTTTTTAATTGCATATTATAAGGCGTAATGAAAGAATCAATCCATAAAAAAGATAAAAAAGAGCTGAGGAGTCTCTGAATACGGCCTTGAGTTGGGCTCAACCGAGAGGCGTCATTGTTAACACAACAAAAACGGAAATCTGTCTATTCACAAGAAAGACAAACATTTCTACGCATACTGAACCTTACTTCCTGGACAAGAAGATTCCGATGACAGACGAAGTTAAGTACCTAGGTGTAAATCTCTGACAGACACCACATAGAGGACAGGATCAACAAGGCACACAGAACCAAAAATTTACCTAAATACTGCAAAATGGGGTGTAAATATGAAGAAATTTTGTTATTATACAGCCAACGAAAATTTTATTCCAGATTACAGATTTGTTCGTTGATTTTTTGTATTTTAGTAAATAGTTAATATGAAGAAGTTTCTTCATATTTACTAATATCATTTCGTTGTTTAGGGGTGGTAAATATGAAGAAATTTTAGTTAAATTAACTAATATTTTTTATTCATTATGTATAACTAATTGAGGTAGTTAATTTGAATATATTTTTTAGTTGTTTTTTGAAGAAATTTCTTCAATTTAACTAATGAATTTAGTTCTCATTAATAATATTTTTATTCATAATGAAGAATTTTTCTTCATTTTTACTACCATATTTTAGTTAGTTTGTAAATCCCAGTAAACATTTACTTTCATTATCTGACACAATCCTAATATATATTATAAATCTCTTTGTAAGTGTGTTTGTTTATTTGTTTGTTTGTTCGTCAATCACGCCTAAACGGCTGGACCGATTTTCTTCAAATTTGGACCATTGTTAGATCTATACTTGGAAAGTGTTACAGGCTATATTTTTTTCAGAACTTGGACTAAGAGGGGGCAAAAAGGTGGTTAAATTGGGTGAAAACGGGCAAAATAAGTACTTTTGATAGTAAATACTGATTTTGTCTATCATTAAGCAATAGCATATTCGATTAAACTACTTAATTTGTTAGAAATATATATTAGCAAAGTGCCGTTACGAAAATTGGACCGGAAGGGGACAAAAATAGGCCAAATGGCGAAAATTCGACAAAATGAGTACTTTAGTGCTTTAAGGACGATTTTTTCTATTCTAAATCCAAAATATTATAAACTTTGATATTGAGAGTCTCACACTTATGTCCATATATTAAGAAACCCAAGTCTTAGCGAAAAAAACGGGTAAAAAAGGGAAATCTGTATTTGCTGCGTAAAGGGACTCAACTAATGCATATTTTGTGACAATTCAAACTACTTCAATAAATAAATAAAACAAATAAATAAATGTAAAAATTTATAGTTGGGCATGGCCGACCATATGATGGCCTACAACAACTTTTTTAATAATAAAGCATTTAAATTAATTTTTACCTTAATTCAGAAATATTTAACAAACAAGTTTTCATTTCACTTAAACACAGACACACCAATACACGCAAGCTTATTGTGTACGTGTGCCAACGAACCGTCAGCATAATTTTCAGGCCTATACACGCGAGCATTCGAATCGCAATTCTGCTCTTAACTGCTTTAAAGTGTCTGAAATATGTATTATGTAGTAAAGTTCCGTTTCGAAATAGGAGAAAAGGCGGAAAAAAACAAAAAAAATTTTTACTTCTATGTTTTAAGTCTGTTTTTTTCGTTCTAAAGTAAAACTATTTTAGACGATGAGTTTTTAGTTTCAGAGATATGTGTATTCGAAAGTCCACTCCTAGAGGGAAAAACAGGAAAAAGAAATTCAAACTAAACGGGCATAAATGGCTAAATGTGTTGCTTTGCTACATTTTTTGTACTTTTATGAAATTTGAGAAATATATATTTATACCCTACACCACTTTAGTGGGGAGGGTATATTGGATTTGTGCTGATGTTTGTAACGCACAATAATATTGGTCCTATACCCACCTTAAAGTATACCAATCGGCTTAGAATCATTTTCTGAGTCGATCTAGCTATGTCCGTCCGTCCGTCTGTCCGTCCATGTAAACCTTTTAATCAAACTACAGGTCGCAATTTTGAAGATAATTCAATGAAATTTGGCACATGATCTTCTATTGGCCCAGGGACGAAGCGTATTGAAAATGGTTAATATCGGTCCATTATTTCATCTAGCCCCCATACAACTGAACCCCCGAATAGGGCTTGTAAAATTTTTATCAAACTACAGGTCGCAATTTTGAAGATAATTCAATGAAATTTGGCACATGATCTTCTGTTGTCCCAGAGACGAAGCCTATTGAAAATGGTTAACATCGGTCCATTTTCTCATCTAGCCCCCATACAACTGAACCACCGAATAGGGCTTGTAAACCTTTTAATCAAACTACAGGTCGCATTTTTGAAGATAATTCAATGAAATTTGGCAGATGATCTTCTATGGTACCGGAGACGAAGCTTATTGAAAATGGTTAACATCGGTCCATTATTTCACCTAGACCCCATACAACTGAAAACGAGGAATAGGGATTTTAAGTTTATAATTATGTTTAATATACTCGTATCTCGACAAAAAGCTGCAAAACCAAGTTCTATACTAGCCTTGATGACTCGCATGAATTTTATAATTATAGGGTCTCATTTGACCATAGCCCCTATACAAATTCCCCTTCAAAATTTGACTTAAATGTCCACAATTTTATTCAACAATAAATGGCTTAAGTATAATTCAAGGCAAGGTGCAATTCAACTTAAATGCTTTATTATGAAAACTAAATCACATTTGATTTTTGTAACCGGTGTAGGGTATTATATGGTCGGCCTCGCCCGACTATAATTTCTTACTTGTTTTTATTAATATTTTTCCGTAATCGGTCAAAAAATGTTTTTGCAAAACATCATTAGAGAGGGAAAGGTTCCCCTCTGCCGTGATTTTCTTAATAAATGTTCTACAACATCGATTTCTGAAATGATACAAAATATATTAAACAAAATACATAAATTTGAATAATTCAATGGAGAAAGAGGGTAGTATGGGTAGTATTTCTGGTACTGTGTTGGTACCTTATATAAATATTGTTCAAATTCAATGTAATCTCTTTTATAGCTTTATAAGATCACAAAGAAATTGTAAGGAGTTTCTTCATAAGGAGACCTTCAGCGTTTTTTAAAGCATGAAGAGTTAGGGAAAAATTAGCACTTCATGGTTTAAGTCAAGAATTATTCTTTCTCCTAAGTTAAATAGTTTTACCTAACTACATAGCACAGTGGTATAGGAAAAAAAGAGGGAAATAATTCGGTAACTTCTAAACGGTTAATCCGATTTTAATGAAATTTGGACCTTATAGGCCAACCAGGGGCCCGGCGTCCTAATTTGAGGACCCCCCGGCTATGTTAAATTTTTAAAACGATCCTATTTCTTCATTTGAGTTCCGATTTAAAAAAAATTTCGTATATAGAATCTCCTCATCGAGCAGTAAATTACCAGGGGCCCGGTGTCCTAACTTGAGGACCCCTTACTTTAGTTTTTTACCGTCCTTACTTTAGTTTTTTGATAATAGCGGGTCCAAATATTCCCGATTTTCGCCATTTTTTTTATTCGCTTAACAACAAGTTTATATATCAAGCTGTGAAAGAATTATGTAAAAATCATGACTGGTCCAAAGCATTTTAATTTAAAAAATTAAACAAAGGCGATTTTTTGCCATTTTTTTGGGAAAAAAGTATCTTTTTCTTTTTAAGTTATCTAAAAAGTTTCTAAGAAGATGTATATAGAATTTATACTTTTTGGAAAGCTGACTTTACATAAAATACGATAAATGAAACGAAACCTAAAAATTTTTGATACCGAGGGGATCCAAAAAAACCCTATTTTTTATGGAAAATTCAATTTTGAGCAAAAATTCTCAAATCGCATAGTCGATATCAAATTATAGTGACCTGTTTTATATGACCCAATATGTTCTTAACCATTTTGTAACGAGTTTCGATAACCCCGCCCCTGGTATGGATATAATAGGCAAAAAACCAAAAATCCCATTTTTGGGATTTTTTAAAACTTTTTTGGGAATTCCGGGATTTCTAATAAGAAAATTTTTATTTAATTTTGGATTTTGAGTAAAAAATCTACCTAACTGTAAAATTTCATCAAAAAATATTCATAAATAAAATTTTTATTGCAATTTGAAAAATTTGTATCTTCGCAAAAACTGAATAAAAAACATTTTTTAATTTTTTTTAAAAAAGTATTCCGCGAATTTTTTAATTTTCAAAAAAAAAAAAATAGACAAAATTACCTTTCCATTGATATATAACATGCCTACCTATTGTTTTTTAAGTGACAAATTAATTAGGGAAAACTCAACATCTTTTAGAGAATTTACCTAGTACTATTATTTTCATCCATACATTTGTTAGGCATGTTTTACTACCTAAATTTTTATGAATTTTTACAGCCACTTTTTACGATTAATCTTTTATTCTTTATCCCTAAAAAAAATTAACAAGTATTTATTTTATATAAAAATAGTCTTTATTTATTTTTTTTATAAATTAATATAATTTTGTAAAATAATCGGTATCACAGTAGTCCATATCTAAAAGATAAAGTAAATCTTTAAATTCATGAATATTTTCAAATGCTAACGTTTTGTAGCAAATCCAACGTTAGATAAAACAGGATCAGAAGATAGAATCAGATTATTAAAAATATCTTCATTTTGAGACTGCCTAGAACACTTCCTTGAGCTAAACTGATGAATATGCTTAAAGTCTCTATTCTTCGATTCTTGGGGTTCTTCTGTAAGCTCTCCTAAAGGCAGAATATTATGTTCTATGGTGACCTTTCCATGACATAATATCTTGTGAACTGTAGGTGTCATTTCTTTCCAGGGATATAATTCCAAAAGTAATTTAGAAACTTTTGTAGAATACTCTCCAAATTTTGTTCACTTTATGCTTGCTATTTATCACTTTATGCTTGCTATTTATCGCCATTAGAATAATATTGACCTTTTGCAGTAAATCCATATTAATTCCGGTTATTTCGGAAGTAGTTTCAAAATGTTTGAAAAAACATCTAGCGGTATTACCATCGTTTGTGCTTCCATATCCTGTGAGTGGTTTATCAATATTTAATCCCATCCGCTTTTTAAATTCCTCTTGAATTCTTCTTTTCTCACTGGCTCTCATTTCCATTAACTCCTTTTGTTATTTGCACTTTTGTTTGCATTTTCCGGTATGCTTCTTTACTTTAAATCATATGCTAAATGCAGAAAATGTTCCAGAAATCGTATGCGAGCATGTAGGGAGGATATTCCAAATTGTAATGCTTCCTCATTTATTGACCTTTGCTTGGAAATATTCGAAAATTCTGATTTTTTATCACCACATATGTAGCAGTACCAAGTAGATGATGTTCCTATAATGGCATTTCCAACTTTCCCATCAATCATTGTAAGTTTTAAATCATAGGACATGTTAAACGAATAATTTTCTATTTCGATTGTTATAGGTTCCAAGTTTTCTGCTTTAATACGATTTATCAAATCTTGCGTTGTTGTTTTGGATTCCTTTATATACTCAAAGCTTATTGGCCTACAAAAAGCTTTGGATCCTGGAGTCGAATTCTTCCAAATATCATCGAAACTGGTTGATGGAGAATCGCTGTCAGCATACTTTCGAATTCTTAATGGAACTAGCGATGCCATAAATACACTTTTATACTCGGAAGATGATTTACTTGTGTTGATTTGTTTATATTCCGAGAGTGCTGATAATCCATCACATCCCCACTTACAAATGAGTTGAAGATCACAAGAATTTATTTTTTAGTTCTGAAGAAAAGTCAGAAGCAATCCTTAAAGCAGTATTTTCGAGTAGAGCGCCGAGTCCAATAACAGCCTTCCGATCAGTTATTTCAATAGGAGATGGTATAATGCTTTTCTTCTTTTCATTTATTTTGTCATATGATGGTAAAACATCCACTCCTTTTTCAGATAGCGCCTTTCTTAACGTTATGTAGTTATCACGACTTAATCCCAGCTGCAACATAAGCGCAATAGCTTCTTCCTCAGTGAACGTTGTATCAGATGATGGTGTGGGTATAGTCTTTACAATTCTTTTCAGTCGTCTTGGTGATGCGGTTGGAAGAATATTTGCAATTTTTATGGTATCAAAAGGCTGTTTTTCTTTTCTTAACATTGCTTTAAAAGTGTCCGAAACTTCTTCGTTAGATAAGGTTTCTAGTGAAGTTGATAACCTTTTCCTATTTGATTTTGAGCTCAAATCCTCATACTGCGTACAGGGAGCACCAACAGTTGATACGCAAATAGCAACTTCTACACATTCATCCAGCCAATCAGAAAATTTCGATCGAAATTTAGCAATGGAATACCGAACACTCTTCAGTTTTATATCAACTGATTTTATAAAATTTTCAATTTTACATATATCAGTTTTATCCACTTTATTTTTATGTGCAGTTTCAATATATTTCAATAATAAGTTGACTTTATCTTGAAAAGGAGCTGAAGAGTGTTCAAATAAAATGGAGCACAAATCATTTTTTTAGTACGATCGCCATGGTTAGAAAATTACAAATAGTTGCAAACAGATATAAACCTGTCTTATATATTAATTACAGGTACTTAAATTAAATTATTTTTTTAAAAGGTTATGATATTCTACTTAATATGTGTAACGTTTCCTTATGTAATGAATTTTTCCTCAATAGGGGTAAAAATCATTACAGTTTAAAAAATAATACCTGAACATTTTTAATATATGTAACAAATTTAAGAGTTAACCTTATGGATGAAAATAATAGTGCTAGGTAAATTTTCTAAAAGATGTTGAGTTTTCCCCAATTAATTTGTCACTTAAAAAACATTAGGTAGGCATGTTATATATCAATGGAAAGGTAATTTTGTCTATTTGTATATAATTTTTGAAAATTAAAAAATTCGCGGAATACTTTAAAAAAAAATTAAAAAATGTTTTTTATACAGTTTTTGCGAAGATACAAATTTTTCAAATTGCAGTAAAAATTTTATTTATGAATATTTTTTGATGAAATTTTACAGTTAGGTAGATTTTTTACTCAAAATCCAAAATTAAATAAAAATTTTCTTATTAGAAATCCCGGAATTCCCAAAAAAGTTTTAAAAAATCCCAAAAATGGGATTTTTTGTTTTTTTGCCTATTATATCCATACCAGCGGCGGGGTTATCGAAACCCGTTACAAAATGATTAAGAACATATTGAGTCATATAAAACAGGTCACTATAATTTGATATCGACTATGCGATTTGAGAATTTTTGCTCAAAATTGAATTTTCCTAAACTATAAGAGATAATTTACTGCTACATTTTTATAGTGCTCGATGAGGAGATTCTATATACGAAATTTTTTTTAAATCGGAACTCAAATGAAGAAATAGGATCGTTTTAAAAATTTAACATAGCCAAATTCAAAACCTAAACTCGACAACACCTCCTCTTTGTGCATACCAAATTTCATTAAAATCGGATTAACCGTTTAGAAGTTACCGAATTATTTCCCTCTTTTTTTTCCTATACCACTGTGCATAGTTTTACCAAACTAGATAGTGCATATTAGAATTATAATTTTGGAATCTTTTAGCTTTATAAATTTGCAAAAAATTTGTGAAGTAATCTCTTAGTGAAGGGTAAAATGAGTAAATTTTTTTTATTTCGTAAATGCTATCTTATGTTTTTAAAGTCAACGAAATTTTTATATTTCTGAATGTTGAAAATTTTCAGAAATTGATCTAAAGACATAAGTCAGATTTTTTAGTTTACTCTGACGGGAGAATACTTAAGTATAATGTTATGAAATCACTTAAAACCCCGGGCAACGCTGGGTACAAAAATCTAGTTGGCAATATAAGTTTTCGGTTGTATGTTTTGAATAGGTGTTAGCGAAGTTTTAATGGCATTAGAGGTAGATGGAGTGATAATTGTGTTATCGATATTAGCAAAAGTCGATTTGTTAATATGCCTCTCGTTGTATTTTTGCATTGCAGTTTTGTTATCGACTTTTTCTAAAGTTTTAATGGCTTGAATTTCTTTATATTTTAAAAAAAATAGACATGTCTTGCTTACTACAGAATGTTTAGTGTCGGTGAGTTTATTTTCTACACAATTATTACACGATTTAGGATTTTCACAAACTTCATTTTCTGTTAAGTGATCGATGTTTCCACAGTTGATGCATAGTTTATGATTTTTGCAAAATTTTTAAATATGGCCGAAGCGGAAACAGTTGTGACATTTTAGTTGAAATGGTATATAAGGTCTAACTCTAGTGATTTGATAGCCAATGTTAATAGTTTCCGGTAGATTGATTGATGAGAAAGTAATTATTAAAAGACCAGTTTCAACCAATACTTCTATAACATTTTGATATTAATTCTTGTAAAATTTCGTTTTCTTCTATATTTCTGAGGTCATTACAGTATATAACACCTTTCATAGTATTTAAAGTTTTATGTTCTGATATTTCAATTTTGGTAGTAGGGTCGAGTGATATTAATTTGATTAATTTATTAGCTTGCACGGAGTTTTTGGTTTTAATTAGAATAGTTCCAGCTTGTAGTTTTTTGCATGTTTCAACTTCTCCATAAACACAATCAATTACTTTTTTTTATAAGAAAAGGAGAAATGTATGTCAAGGTGACATCGCTTTGTACTCTAGCCATAATTAGATATTTTGGACCGAGGGATAAGTCATTCATACGTTTATTATTGTCGGTTTGTTATATTTAGCGGTATATTCATTGTTCTTAGAAGTTACTTATTGGTTTTTGCTTATTTGGTTTTAACGTAATTGGTAAACGATTAATAAATAATAATATTATTTATGTTATTGTATTTTGTTGTTGTTTTTAGAGTTTTTTAAGTATTGTTTATTTTTACTTAGGTGGTTTGTTATTGTACAGAAGAATGCACTTTCAAATTTACGATTGTTTTGTTATTGTACAAAAGAATGCCCTTTTTATTTGTACTTATTTTGTTCTTACTAAGAAGAATGCACTTTTTGTTGTTTTTTTAAATAATTTGGAGAATTGTAATATTGTCCGTCACAGTAGTAAAGGCAACCGTATAATACGAAAGCAAAGTTTAGACTGATATTAATTTAGTTTACATAAATTTTATTTAAAAAAATTTCACGATCGGCCCATATTTTGTCATAGCTCCCATATAAGGTCCCCTCCCAGATATGAGTTAAATTCAAATTACTCATTACCAAACAATGATATCCAAAATTTGACACAGACATTATATTTGTATACAAAATGTTATTTTATATTTTTTTCACGATCGGTCCATAATATGGGTCCGATCGGTCCCATACAAAGTTTCTACCGAAAATCATTTAATGTACGTCACTTATTACCAAATAGCTATATAGATACAAATTTTGACAGAAATATAGCTTTTATTTACAGAAATATTATTGTAAAAACACTTTAACCGTATATAATTAATTGTAATTTGTTTAGTAAAATTAATTTAGTATAAACAAATTTTGAACAACAGTACACATATCTAAATTTTCTTAAATATTCTTAAATGTATACCTAGAAGTCATTAAATATCTTTAAAGCATATTTTAAGGCGTTATAAAATATTATTTGTTGTATTAGAAACGATGAGAAAGCCTACTTCCACAATTATTTGATTAACTAATAGGTTATTAATATAAATATAATATACAAAAAATTTCAGATCAATATCATTTACTGATCCAAAAATATACGTTTTTTAATTTAAAAATTCAAAAAATTTTAGATTTTTGGCGTTTTTTTGCCAAAAATGTGTCTTAACTCTTTTATTAATAAAATAAAATTTTCTTTAAGAACATATAACAATTTTATAGTTTTCTAAAAGGTATCTTTACGCAGAACGCTTTGGCGTAAAAAACTTGTCCTATTTTTTGAAAATGTTGCCACTGCGTCCTTCCGAAAGTGACCTATTTTTTATCAAAACTTCAACTTTGGGCGACATGTTCTAAAATCCCAAAGCTAGGATCAGAAAACTGAAAGCACTTTTGGAAACCTCAATATGTTTTCTATTTACTCCAAAAGTATTTTCCCAGCCCTGAAAGAAATGTGGACCCTATGGGCAAAAAAGTAAAAAATCCCATTTTTGGGATTTTCATTCCTATTTTTGGGAATTGCGGGATGCCCTTTGACCTTTTCAATTTTTTTTGCATTTTCTTATTTGAAATGACAAATTTAATAAGCGTTGAAAATTTCATTGAGTTTTGTTCATAAATAAAGATTTTGTCATATATTACATATTTGTTTAATTTCTAAAACTATGATTTATATCAAAATTTTAATAGGGTCGCAGATAGCTACAACAATTTAGTCCATATTTATCCCTTAATATCATTTTTTAGTTAGATATGAAAATTCTCGACCCTTTACAAAAAATTTCAAGCCAATATCTCAATTACATTCAAAAATATGTTCATTTAAACCAGTGTTGCTCAAACACATACTACCATAGACTACCATAGTTTTATTTGTGTTGGTAAAGCAGCAGAGAACAGAATTCAATTGAAAATAAAAGTATATTAATAAAATGACTATAAGCTATAAAGCATATGCTAACTGTCAAATATTTATTATGGATTTTGACAGCCAGCGTATATCAAAGTCTATATATAAAAAACTATCAACTGTTCTCCTACATTAATTCGGCTTTCTCAAAATTTTGTTGTTGTATTTCTGTGTGTATTTTAAAAACGTCGCGTATAGACCTTGCTTCGACAAGTGCTGATCAGCAACTGATTTGATTTTGTTTTTCAAGTTGAGAGCAAACCAACTGATATTGCTCATTATAAAAAGAAGAAGAATTAAACCTATAGTGTATGTGTATCAACTTAGCGTCAGCAGAATTTTCTTACCCTATCACGCGTGCTATGTAATGGCAATCTTGCGCTCCTCTGATTTAAACCTGTCTCCTTTAATTTCATCTTTTTCATATTTTAGTATTAAGTATGACAGAACATATTTAAATCTTATATTTACCTATTTTCTATTTGTTTGCTTATCCTTATAATTGAAAGGTCCTATTATGCTTAAATTTTCAAAAATTTATAACTATTTTTTACCTAAATTTTTTCGACAGATCATTTCGTTCTGTTTCGTTTATGATCATGTAGGTAAAAATATACAGGTAATGATAATTTCGATTCATTCACTAATAAGAAATGTCAATGACTGAATTACAGGTTATAGTAATATAGTCCTAAATGTTAATAGGTAGACAATTTGTAATTTTTTACTTTGAAATACCTGTATCGGAAATGACAAGAATTGGTATATAAGTAAACTTCTTAGATTTTAAGTACCATATTTAATAAATCTACAATGAAGATTACATTAAACGAAGAGTTGTGTTCCGTTTTATGGAGTGTATCTTCAAAAGGGCCAGAAAGAATTGAAGACATTTCAAATTATATAAAAACTACATATAGTAGAAAAGTAGACAAAACAGGCATATCAAAAATTGAAAACTTTTTAAAAATTTTGATGTAAAAAGTAAGTCTGTGGATGGAAATCAAAAGAAATTTCTATTAAAATTTTGTAGTTGGATGGAAACTACTACGGAAATCTCAACTTTCAACACATCAACAGGAGCGCCTTGCAAGTCATACGAAGACTTATGTTCAAGGTCAAAAAAAAAAAGAGGGTCACACAAAAACTTTTTTCAATCTCAAATGAGGAAATTGCTGATACATTTAACGAAATGCTGAAAAAGGAAAACCAACCTATGGATGTCGTACATATTGCAACTATTCTTCCTAATGCATCACCAAAACGACTTAAGCGAATTGTGGAAAGTATACCAACTCCAACATCACAATCAAATTTTACTGAAGAGGAAGCAATAGCGCTTATGTTGGAACTGGGTCTCAGTCGAAATAAGTACCAAATATTAAGGAAAGCTCTGCATGAAAAAGGACACAATATATTACCATCATAGAAGGCGATCTAGGAAAAAAACAAACTATCCTACCATCACCTGTTGCTGTTAATGATGTGGAAGCTTGTATTGATATATCATCTTTGCTCGAAAACACAGGATCAAGAATTGTGTCAGACTTTTCAGAAGACCAACTAAGGAAAATTCATAACTGTGATGTTGTCTTAATATGTAAGTGGGGATGTGACGGTTTATCAGCATTTCCAGAATACAAACAAGCTTGTGGAAGTCGGACATTAGCAGACTACAAAAGTGTATTTATGTCATCATTAGTGCCATTACGAATTCGTTCATATTCCCTTAATCCATCATCGTCAAGCATCGGAAATTCATTTGAAGATATATATATCAATACAACTCCGGGTTCAAAAAATTTTTGTAGACCCATTGGATTTGAACATATAAAGGAGTCAAAGAAAACAACAAAAGATTTAGTGGAATATTTAAAAGATGAAATAAATGCACTGGAGCCCATTTGCATAAAAATAAAGGAATTCTCTATTAACGTATCATATCAGCTAAGCTTAACAATGATTGATGGAAAGGTCAGCAATGCCATAACAGAAACTTTTTCCTTCTGGAGATGCTCAATATGTAATGAGAAAAAGTCGCAATTCTCAAATATAAACAAAAGCAGAAGTATTAATGAAGAAGACCTGTCTTTCGGAATTTCACCACTTCATGCCAGAATACGATTTTTGGATTACTTTTTACACATAGCATACGACCTCAAATATAGAGGTGTGCCAGAGAATCTTACTAAATCAACAAAAAATAATGAAGAATTGAAAGAACTGAGAGCTGCGGAAAAAAGCAGAATCCAAGAAGAATTTAAAGTTCAGATGGGATTAAACATCGACAAACCACTTTCAAGTTGCGGTATTACAAATGACGGTAATACGACGAGAAGGTTTTTTCGTGATTTTGAAATTACTTCAAAAATAACTGGAATCGACAAGGAGTTGCTTCGAAGAGTTAACACTATTTTAATGGCACTGAATAGTAAACATAAAATTAATGGAAATCGATTTGGGGAATATACATCTGAAATTTCTAAATTACTTGTATCTCTGTATCCATGGAGGGAACTAACACCAACAGTACACAAAGTATTGTGTCATGGTCAAATAATAATTGAATCGAATATTCTTCCACTTGGAGAGTTAACAGAAGAAGCCCAGGAAGCGAGGAATCGAGATTTTAAGCATGTTCAACTATTCAGCTCAAGAAAATGCTCCAGGCAATCACAGAATGAAGATATTTTTAATAGTTTACTTCTATCTTCTGATCCTGTTCTTTCAACTATGCGAAAAAGATGGATTTGTTATGAAACTCTATCATCTCAAAACAAGGAAGATTTAAAGGACTTATATTACCTTCTGGATATGTATACCGATATGACAGATTATTTTATAGAAAATAAGTAGTGTTAGGAATTAACTATATAAGTAGGTTGTAAGAATTAATTGTATTATGTTTAAGATAAACAGTTCAAATAAAAAAAGCTATTATACTAACTGATGATATTGTATTAAATTGTGTTTTATATTTCGGTGGGCGGGAAGGGTGGTTTGTGTGGGGTGATTTAGGTGTTGTTGTGCGTGGCTCATAATAAAATTATAATTTTTTTATTGTATATACAATGTTATAGTCTTTAATAAAATAATTAACTAAATAATTTTAAAAATTGTCCAAATATTTTATTCAACACCAAATGTATGTTCTGTCATACTTAATACTAAAATATGAAAAAGATGAAATTAAAGGACACAGGTTTAAATGAACATATTTTTGAATGTAATTGAGATATTGGCTTGAAATTTTTTGTAAAGGGTCGAGAATTTCCATATCTAACTAAAAAATGATATTAAGGGATAAATATGGACTAAATTGTTGTAGCTATCTGCGACCCTATTAAAATTTTGATATAAATCATAGTTTTAGAAATTAAACAAATATGTAATATATGACAAAATCTTTATTTATGAACAAAACTCAATAAAATTTTCAACGCTTGTTAAATTTGTCATTTAAAATAAGAAAATGCAAACAATAAATTGAAAAGGTCAAAGGGCATCCCGCAATTCCCAAAAATAGGAATGAAAATCCCAAAAATGGGATTTTTTTACTTTTTTGCCCATAGGGTCCACATTTCTTTCAGGGCTGGGAAAATACTTTTGGAGTAAATAACGTAATTGGTAAACGATTAATAAATAATAATATTATTTATGTTATTGTATTTTGTTGTTGTTTTTAGAGTTTTTTAAGTATTGTTTATTTTTACTTAGGTGGTTTGTTATTGTACAGAAGAATGCACTTTCAAATTTACGATTGTTTTGTTATTGTACAAAAGAATGCCCTTTTTATTTGTACTTATTTTGTTCTTACTAAGAAGAATGCACTTTTTGTTGTTTTTTTAAATAATTTGGAGAATTGTAATATTGTCCGTCACAGTAGTAAAGGCAACCGTATAATACGAAAGCAAAGTTTAGACTGATATTAATTTAGTTTACATAAATTTTATTTAAAAAAATTTCACGATCGGCCCATATTTTGTCATAGCTCCCATATAAGGTCCCCTCCCAGATATGAGTTAAATTCAAATTACTCATTACCAAACAATGATATCCAAAATTTGACACAAACATTATATTTGTATACAAAATGTTATTTTATATTTTTTTCACGATCGGTCCATAATATGGGTCCGATCGGTCCCATACAAAGCTTCTACCGAAAATCATTTAATGTACGTCACTTATTACCAAATAGCTATATAGATACAAATTTTGACAGAAATATAGCTTTTATTTACAGAAATATTATTGTAAAAACACTTTAACCGTATATAATTAATTGTAATTTGTTTAGTAAAATTAATTTAGTATAAACAAATTTTGAACAACAGTACACATATCTAAATTTTCTTAAATATTCTTAAATGTATACCTAGAAGTCATTAAATATCTTTAAAGCATATTTTAAGGCGTTATAAAATATTATTTGTTGTATTAGAAACGATGAGAAAGCCTACTTCCACAATTATTTGATTAACTAATAGGTTATTAATATAAAAGAAGCTGGTGGAGGGTATTTAAGATTCGGCGAGATCTTGAAAACACATGTTTGGACATACTACTTATCTCTTATAATATCCGAGTTATAGGTATTTAAAATTTTTTTTGAATACCGGGCGTAATTTTGGACCAAATGGACTCAATTTTTTCTTGTTAGTTAGATAACAAAATTTCCAATAATATACAAAAAATTTCAGATCAATATCATTTACTGATCCATCATTTACATGTTCTAAAATCCCAAAGCTGGGATCAGAAAACTGAAAGCACTTTTGGAAACCTCAATATGTTTTCTATTTACTCCAAAAGTATTTTCCCAGCCCTGAAAGAAATGTGGACCCTATGGGCAAAAAAGTAAAAAATCCCATTTTTGGGATTTTCATTCCTATTTTTGGGAATTGCGGGATGCCCTTTGACCTTTTCAATTTTTTTTTGCATTTTCTTATTTGAAATGACAAATTTAACAAGCGTTGAAAATTTCATTGAGTTTTGTTCATAAATAAAGATTTTGTCATACATTACATATTTGTTTAATTTCTAAAACTATGATTTATATCAAAATTTTAATAGGGTCGCAGATAGCTACAACAATTTAGTCCATATTTATCCCTTAATATCATTTTTTAGTTAGATATGGAAATTCTCGACCCTTTACAAAAAATTTCCAGCCAATATCTCAATTACATTCAAAAATATGTTCATTTAAACCAGTGTTGCTCAAACACATACTACCATAGACTACCATAGTTTTATTTGTGTTGGTAAAGTAGCAGAGAATAGAATTCAATTGAAAATAAAAGTATATTAATAAAATGACTATAAGCTATAAAGCATATGCTAACTGTCAAATATTTATTATGGATTTTGACAGCCAGCGTATATCAAAGTCTATATATAAAAAACTATCAACTGTTCTCCTACATTAATTCGGCTTTCTCAAAATTTTGTTGTTGTATTTCTGTGTGTATTTTAAAAACGTCGCGTATAGACCTTGCTTCGACAAGTGCTGATCAGCAACTGATTTGATTTTGTTTTTCAAGTTGAGAGCAAACCAACTGATATTGCTCATTATAAAAAGAAGAAGAATTAAACCTATAGTGTATGTGTATCAACTTAGCGTCAGCAGAATTTTCTTACCCTATCACGCGTGCTATGTAATGGCAATCTTGCGCTCCTCTGATTTAACTAAGAAGAATGCACTTTTTGTTGTTTTTTTAAATAATTTGGAGAATTGTAATATTGTCCGTCACAGTAGTAAAGGCAACCGTATAATACGAAAGCAAAGTTTAGACTGATATTAATTTAGTTTACATAAATTTTATTTAAAAAAATTTCACGATCGGCCCATATTTTGTCATAGCTCCCATATAAGGTCCCCTCCCAGATATGAGTTAAATTCAAATTACTCATTACCAAACAATGATATCCAAAATTTGACACAAACATTATATTTGTATACAAAATGTTATTTTATATTTTTTTCACGATCGGTCCATAATATGGGTCCGATCGGTCCCATACAAAGCTTCTACCGAAAATCATTTAATGTACGTCACTTATTACCAAATAGCTATATAGATACAAATTTTGACAGAAATATAGCTTTTATTTACAGAAATATTATTGTAAAAACACTTTAACCGTATATAATTAATTGTAATTTGTTTAGTAAAATTAATTTAGTATAAACAAATTTTGAACAACAGTACACATATCTAAATTTTCTTAAATATTCTTAAATGTATACCTAGAAGTCATTAAATATCTTTAAAGCATATTTTAAGGCGTTATAAAATATTATTTGTTGTATTAGAAACGATGAGAAAGCCTACTTCCACAATTATTTGATTAACTAATAGGTTATTAATATAAAAGAAGCTGGTGGAGGGTATTTAAGATTCGGCGAGATCTTGAAAACACATGTTTGGACATACTACTTATCTCTTATAATATCCGAGTTATAGGTATTTAAAATTTTTTTTGAATACCGGGCGTAATTTTGGACCAAATGGACTCAATTTTTTCTTGTTAGTTAGATAAAAAAATTTCCAATAATATACAAAAAATTTCAGATCAATATCATTTACTGATCCATCATTTACATGTTCTAAAATCCCAAAGCTGGGATCAGAAAACTGAAAGCACTTTTGGAAACCTCAATATGTTTTCTATTTACTCCAAAAGTATTTTCCCAGCCCTGAAAGAAATGTGGACCCTATGGGCAAAAAAGTAAAAAATCCCATTTTTGGGATTTTCATTCCTATTTTTGGGAATTGCGGGATGCCCTTTGACCTTTTCAATTTTTTTTTGCATTTTCTTATTTGAAATGACAAATTTAACAAGCGTTGAAAATTTCATTGAGTTTTGTTCATAAATAAAGATTTTGTCATACATTACATATTTGTTTAATTTCTAAAACTATGATTTATATCAAAATTTTAATAGGGTCGCAGATAGCTACAACAATTTAGTCCATATTTATCCCTTAATATCATTTTTTAGTTAGATATGGAAATTCTCGACCCTTTACAAAAAATTTCCAGCCAATATCTCAATTACATTCAAAAATATGTTCATTTAAACCAGTGTTGCTCAAACACATACTACCATAGACTACCATAGTTTTATTTGTGTTGGTAAAGCAGCAGAGAACAGAATTCAATTGAAAATAAAAGTATATTAATAAAATGACTATAAGCTATAAAGCATATGCTAACTGTCAAATATTTATTATGGATTTTGACAGCCAGCGTATATCAAAGTCTATATATAAAAAACTATCAACTGTTCTCCTACATTAATTCGGCTTTCTCAAAATTTTGTTGTTGTATTTCTGTGTGTATTTTAAAAACGTCGCGTATAGACCTTGCTTCGACAAGTGCTGATCAGCAACTGATTTGATTTTGTTTTTCAAGTTGAGAGCAAACCAACTGATATTGCTCATTATAAAAAGAAGAAGAATTAAACCTATAGTGTATGTGTATCAACTTAGCGTCAGCAGAATTTTCTTACCCTATCACGCGTGCTATGTAATGGCAATCTTGCGCTCCTCTGATTTAACCTGTCTCCTTTAATTTCATCTTTTTCATATTTTAGTATTAAGTATGACAGAACATATTTAAATCTTATATTTACCTATTTTCTATTTGTTTGCTTATCCTTATAATTGAAAGGTCCTATTATGCTTAAATTTTCAAAAATTTATAACTATTTTTTACCTAAATTTTTTCGACAGATCATTTCGTTCTGTTTCGTTTATGATCATGTAGGTAAAAATATACAGGTAATGATAATTTCGATTCATTCACTAATAAGAAATGTCAATGACTGAATTACAGGTTATAGTAATATAGTCCTAAATGTTAATAGGTAGACAATTTGTAATTTTTTACTTTGAAATACCTGTATCGGAAATGACAAGAATTGGTATATAAGTAAACTTCTTAGATTTTAAGTACCATATTTAATAAATCTACAATGAAGATTACATTAAACGAAGAGTTGTGTTCCGTTTTATGGAGTGTATCTTCAAAAGGGCCAGAAAGAATTGAAGACATTTCAAATTATATAAAAACTACATATAGTAGAAAAGTAGACAAAACAGGCATATCAAAAATTGAAAACTTTTTAAAAATTTTGATGTAAAAAGTAAGTCTGTGGATGGAAATCAAAAGAAATTTCTATTAAAATTTTGTAGTTGGATGGAAACTACTACGGAAATCTCAACTTTCAACACATCAACAGGAGCGCCTTGCAAGTCATACGAAGACTTATGTTCAAGGTCAAAAAAAAAGAGGGTCACACAAAAACTTTTTTCAATCTCAAATGAGGAAATTGCTGATACATTTAACGAAATGCTGAAAAAGGAAAACCAACCTATGGATGTCGTACATATTGCAACTATTCTTCCTAATGCATCACCAAAACGACTTAAGCGAATTGTGGAAAGTATACCAACTCCAACATCACAATCAAATTTTACTGAAGAGGAAGCAATAGCGCTTATGTTGGAACTGGGTCTCAGCCGAAATAAGTACCAAATATTAAAGAAAGCTCTGCATGAAAAAGGACACAATATATTACCATCATAGAAGGCGATCTAGGAAAAAAACAAACTATCCTACCATCACCTGTTGCTGTTAATGATGTGGAAGCTTGTATTGATATATCATCTTTGCTCGAAAACACAGGATCAAGAATTGTGTCAGACTTTTCAGAAGACCAACTAAGGAAAATTCATAACTGTGATGTTGTCTTAATATGTAAGTGGGGATGTGACGGTTTATCAGCATTTCCAGAATACAAACAAGCTTGTGGAAGTCGGACATTAGCAGACTACAAAAGTGTATTTATGTCATCATTAGTGCCATTACGAATTCGTTCATATTCCCTTAATCCATCATCGTCAAACATCGGAAATTCATTTGAAGATATATATATCAATACAACTCCGGGTTCAAAAAATTTTTGTAGACCCATTGGATTTGAACATATAAAGGAGTCAAAGAAAACAACAAAAGATTTAGTGGAATATTTAAAAGATGAAATAAATGCACTGGAGCCCATTTGCATAAAAATAAAGGAATTCTCTATTAACGTATCATATCAGCTAAGCTTAACAATGATTGATGGAAAGGTCAGCAATGCCATAACAGAAACTTTTTCCTTCTGGAGATGCTCAATATGTAATGAGAAAAAGTCGCAATTCTCAAATATAAACAAAAGCAGAAGTATTAATGAAGAAGACCTGTCTTTCGGAATTTCACCACTTCATGCCAGAATACGATTTTTGGATTACTTTTTACACATAGCATACGACCTCAAATATAGAGGTGTGCCAGAGAATCTTACTAAATCAACAAAAAATAATGAAGAATTGAAAGAACTGAGAGCTGCGGAAAAAAGCAGAATCCAAGAAGAATTTAAAGTTCAGATGGAATTAAACATCGACAAACCACTTTCAAGTTGCGGTATTACAAATGACGGTAATACGACGAGAAGGTTTTTTCGTGATTTTGAAATTACTTCAAAAATAACTGGAATCGACAAGGAGTTGCTTCGAAGAGTTAACACTATTTTAATGGCACTGAATAGTAAACATAAAATTAATGGAAATCGATTTGGGGAATATACATCTGAAATTTCTAAATTACTTGTATCTCTGTATCCATGGAGGGAACTAACACCAACAGTACACAAAGTATTGTGTCATGGTCAAATAATAATTGAATCGAATATTCATCCACTTGGAGAGTTAACAGAAGAAGACCAGGAAGCGAGGAATCGAGATTTTAAGCATGTTCAACTATTCAGCTCAAGAAAATGCTCCAGGCAATCACAGAATGAAGATATTTTTAATAGTTTACTTCTATCTTCTGATCCTGTTCTTTCAACTATGCGAAAAAGATGGATTTGTTATGAAACTCTATCATCTCAAAACAAGGAAGATTTAAAGGACTTATATTACCTTCTGGATGTGTATACCGATATGACAGATTATTTTATAGAAAATAAGTAGTGTTAGGAATTAACTATATAAGTAGGTTGTAAGAATTAATTGTATTATGTTTAAGATAAACAGTTCAAATAAAAAAAGCTATTATACTAACTGATGATATTGTATTAAATTGTGTTTTATATTTCGGTGGGCGGGAAGGGTGGTTTGTGTGGGGTGATTTAGGTGTTGTTGTGCGTGGCTCATAATAAAATTATAATTTTTTTATTGTATATACAATGTTATAGTCTTTAATAAAATAATTAACTAAATAATTTTAAAAATTGTCCAAATATTTTATTCAACACCAAATGTATGTTCTGTCATACTTAATACTAAAATATGAAAAAGATGAAATTAAAGGACACAGGTTTAAATGAACATATTTTTGAATGTAATTGAGATATTGGCTTGAAATTTTTTGTAAAGGGTCGAGAATTTCCATATCTAACTAAAAAATGATATTAAGGGATAAATATGGACTAAATTGTTGTAGCTATCTGCGACCCTATTAAAATTTTGATATAAATCATAGTTTTAGAAATTAAACAAATATGTAATATATGACAAAATCTTTATTTATGAACAAAACTCAATAAAATTTTCAACGCTTGTTAAATTTGTCATTTAAAATAAGAAAATGCAAAAAATAAATTGAAAAGGTCAAAGGGCATCCCGCAATTCCCAAAAATAGGAATGAAAATCTCAAAAATGGGATTTTTTACTTTTTTGCCCATAGGGTCCACATTTCTTTCAGGGCTGGGAAAATACTTTTGGAGTAAATAGAAAACATATTGAGGTTTCCAAAAGTGCTTTCAGTTTTCTGATCCCAGCTTTGGGATTTTAGAACATGTCGCCCAAAGTTGGAGTTTTGATAAAAAATAGGTCACATTCGGAAGGACGCAGTGGCAACATTTTCAAAAAATAGGACAAGTTTTTTACGCCAAAGCGTTCTGCGTAAAGATACCTTTTAGAAAACTATAAAATTGTTATATGTTCTTAAAGAAAATTTTATTTTATTAATAAAAGAGTTAAGATACTTTTTTGGCAAAAAAACGCCAAAAATCTAAAATTTTTTGAATTTTTAAATTAAAAAACGTATATTTTTGGATCAGTAAATGATATTGATCTGAAATTTTTATTGGAAATTTTGTTGTCTAACTAACAAGAAAAAATTGAGTCCATTTGGTCCATAATTACGTCCGGTATTCAAAAAAAGGCGGACCAAGGTATGGTAAATTTTGTATCACTAAATTTTTAAATGCCTATAACTCGGATATTATAAGAGATAAGTAGTATGTCCAAGCATGTTTTTTCAAGACCTCGTCGAGCGCTTTCACAAAATATAAAAATCTTTGTATTTGGGTGAAAAACAAAAAAATGGCACGAGTTTAAAAATTTTACATGTCGTAGGTACCCTACTTTGAGCCGCCACAGCGCCGTCCCTGGGGCATATGCAGGATTCATCTTCAAAACTTAAACTCGAATACTCCTTGGCTACGCTCACGCCAAATTTTATCCCGATCGGATCAGCCGTTTAGAAATGCCAGATTTATTTCCAAAAAATTTCCATTCTGCCCCACTGTGCACCACTTTAGTGGGGAGGGTATATTGGATTTGTGCTGATGTTTGTAACGCACAATAATATTGGTCCTAACCCACCTTAAAGTATACCAATCGGCTTAGAATCATTTTCTGAGTCGATCTAGCTATGTCCGTCCATGTAAACCTTGTAATCAAACTACAGGTCGCAATTTTGAAGATAATTGAATGAAATTTGGCACGTGATCAATCTTCAAAATTGCGACCTGTAGTTTGATTACAAGGTTTACAAGCCCTATTCGGGGGTTCAGTTGTATGGGGGCTAGATGAGAAAATGGACCGATGTTAACCATTTTCAATAGGCTTCGTCTCTGGGATAATAGAAGAACATGTGCCAAATTTCATTCAATTATCTTCAAAATTGCGACCTGTAGTTTGATTACAAGGTTTACATGGACGGACAGACGGACGGACGGACAGACGGACGGACATATCTAGATCGACTCAGAAAATGATTCTAAGCCGATTGGTATACTTTAAGGTGGGTATAGGACCAATATTATTGTGCGTTACAAACATCAGCACAAATCCAATATACCCTCCCCACTAAAGTGGTGTAGGGTATAAATATGAAATTAAGACGACCGAATCAACAAATATTTTATCCTAATTGTACGCAACACTAACACATAAAACAGCAGCCAAATTGTAGAGTGCTGCCAAGTTAAACATAAAACAGCACAATAGTTAATATAGGTTTCATACAATATTTTTCAAATTTTTTTAGAAAAATAGTCTAAAAATAAGCTGTTTTTGAAATTTAATGGAATGCATCTTAAAATTTTAGCATTTGTTTGTTCCGAACAAATTTCAGAAAATTACTACAAACTGTCTTCCTTAATATTCAAGAAAAAAACTGCACATATTTGCCCCATTTTAAGAAATTAAGATACTAGTTAACGTACCCAGCTCCTTTTTGTACTTAGTACAGACAAAGAAGTTTGTTACTTTTTCTTGTTTAATATCACCATTTTTATCGTTATTGTTTTACAGTAGCCATTAAATATTTACATTAACGTTAGTAATATGAGTTTTTTTTTTATAAATTTGTATTTTTATACCCTCCACCACCATCAGTGGTGATAGAGGGTATATATAAGTTTATCGTTCCGTGTGTAACACCAAGAAATATTCATCTAAGACCCAACAAAGTATATATATTCTGGGTCCTTATGAAATTCTGAGTCGTTTTAGCTATGTCCTTCTGTCTGTCTATGTAAAATACGCTCACGTTAAAACTAAGCAAAGGAAATCAACAAAATTCACCCAAAATATTTATTATTATCCTAAGCAGTTTGGTATTGAATATTTGTCGTGTACATACAAATCATTCTACCAAATGTTTTATGGATCGGTCCATTATTGGTCATAGCACACAAAAGCACATATTTCATTGTCAAATAAAGCTATCTTGATAAAATTCGACACAAATATGTCTTGTCTAAACTTGAATCACTCTACGAATTTTTTTCCCGATAGGCCCATATTTGGTCATATGCCCTATATAAGGTCCACTTCCGAAAATCACTTAAACGCATAATTTCATTGAATTCTAAAGCTATAGGGATAAAATTCGACTTGAATATGTTTTGTGTACATATAAATCACCATTTTTTTTTCCCGGATCGGTCTATTATTGGTCATAGCTCCCACATAAGGTCCTAAAAATTCTGAAAATCACTTAAACGCACATATTTCATTGTCAAATAAAGTTGTCTTGGGAAAATTCGACACAAATATGTTTTGTCTTTATATGAATCACTCTACGAATTTTTTTCCGGATAGGCTCCCATATAAGGTCCGCTTACGAAAATCACATAAATCTTCTCTCTTTCAAAAAATCCCTTAAACGCACATATTTCATTATCAAATAAATATATCTTGATAAAATATGTTTTGCGTACATATGAATCACTCTACGAAGTTTTTCCGGATAGGTCCTTAATTGCTCATAGCTTCCATATAAAGTACACTTCCCTAAATCACCTAAACGCACATATTTCTTTAATTATTAAAGCTATTGGAGTAAAATTTGACTTGATTTTTTTTGCAAGTAAATCATTATACGAAATTGTTTCCTGATCGGTCCATAATTGGTCACAACTCCCATATAAGGATCATTTCCGAAAATTACTTTAACGCACATTAACAATCAAAGTTATAGGTGTAAAATTTGACATAAACCGTTGATAACCGTTCCATAAGTTTTATCTTAGCTCCCATATAAGGTTAACTTCTGAAAACCACTTAATTCGTTATTAAATGATTATATTCGTTATTATATATAAAATAAATATATAAATCATTATGTATATTAAAATGTTTTCGAACTGGCCTATTAATATAAATTTTTCTGGACCTAATCAAAATTAGTTCGACAAAAATGTTGGCAAGTTACCTAAAAATTAGATAGTTAAATGGGTTTTAATAAAAAGTAGCTTGCTGGTGGAAGGTATTTAAGATTCTGCATAGCCGAATATAGCACTCTATCTTGTTAATATTCCAAAAATATTTAATGCAGGTTTTTTTCCTGCTTTGTTTTGCAATTTTGATGAAAGTTAGTATGTTTTATTTCTTTAAATATTATAAACAAGTCAGAGTGCTATATTCGATTATGCCGAATCATAAATACCCTCCACCCTTTTTATGAAAACCCTTCTAAATATTTCTACATATATACGTATTTAATAAATTGTGAAAATTTAAATTGTGCTTCCGCGATGAGGGTGCTATCATTTAGAAATCATATGAATTTTTTATGGAGATATAGCCCATTATTGGCCAATCCGAACAAAATTTCGCAGAATGATTTCGCAATATTCATTACCAAATAATGATATAGATACAGAATTTAACCAAAATTTTGTCTTTATATACATTAATGTTACTGTAGATTTTTTTTTATGATCGGACCATAATTGGTTATAGCTCCCATACAAGGTCCTCTTACGAAAATCTCTTAAACGCACATTACTCATTACCAAATAAAGCTATTGATACAAAATTTGGCACAAATATTATATTTATATCAAGATTTTTTCACGATCGGTTCATAATATGGGTGCGATCGGTTCCATACAAGGTTCCCTTCCGAAAATCACTTAAACACACATTACTTATTACTAAGTTACGATATAGATACAAAAATTTACTGAAATGTAGCTTTTATGTATAGAAATGTTATTTAAAGAATTTTTTACGATCAGTCTATAATTGGTCATATCTCCCATACTAGGTCCTGCCCCGAAAATCACTTTAACCGTATTTAACTAGTTGCATTATCAATTTGTGTAGAACAGAGGAGCTCAATATTGCCATTACATAGCACGCGTGATAGGGTAAGAAAATTCTGCTGACGCTAAGTTGGTACACATACACTATAGGTTTAATTCTTCTTCTTTTTATAATGAGCAATATCAGTTGGTTTTCTCTCAACTTGAAAAACAAAATCAAATCAGTTGCTGATCAGCACTTGTCGAAGCGAGGTCTGTGCGCGACGTTTTTAAAATACACACAGAAATACAACAACAAAATTTTGAGAAAGCCGAATGAATGTAGGAGAACGTGAGAGAACAGTTGACAGTTTTTTACATATAGACTTTGATATACGCTGGCTGTCAAAATCCGTAATAAACCCAGGAAAAACTTACATTGAAAAGTAATGAGTTAAATAGCTAATAAAACCTCTTTTCACTACTTCTTCATTAGCATTTTAAGTCATTATTTTAACACGGTGATGTCATTGGAGGCAAGTACTTCTACGCATGCTTACAAATAGGGACTTAAAGAAGTACTTGCAATTTCCCTTACAAAACAGTTGTTGAGTAAGTTGTTTTGTTTTTTAATAATAAAAAGAGCCAGCTAGAATACGAACCAGGGGCTTCGGTTTGTTAGTCAAATGTTCTACACACTGCACCACTGCTTAGCTATTTTATTGCGCGTCAAATAATGGTTTTCACAAACAAAACTAATTTTTTTTTTATTTTTTTAAAACACAATTCTTAAAACGCAATTAAATAAAATGTGCAAACAAAATGACAAAGCCGAAAATAAAGTACTTCTATATCAGATTATAAGAAAGTCGTTACTAGAGTACTTCTATGTAATGCAGACGGTAAGTAATAGTCATTGAAAAGTAAGTGGTTATGGAAGTACAACCCATTACCGAGTTTTTGCTGGGAATATTTGACAGTTAGCATATACTTTATAGTTTGTAGTAATTTTATTCGTATACTTTTATTTTGAATTGAATTCTGTTCTCTGCTGCTTTACCAACATAAATAAAACTATGGTAATCTATTGTGGTATGTGTTTGAGCAACACTGGTGTAGAACAATATTATATATATTTTGATTTTCCTTAAATCTTTCACACACATGCATACACGCAAATTATTAAATATCGCTAATGCATATCTTAGGACGCTGTAAAAATATAAAAGAAAATGGCGTTTGTAATCAGGGATTCAAAAAACTGCTAATTGCAGTCGCTTAGTAATTTGCGACTAAATTTAGTACCATGACTAAAATTTTAACGAGTTACTATTTTTTAAGCATGGTACTAAATTTGACTAAATTTAGTACCATGCTTAAAAAATAGTAACTCGTTAAAATTTCCCCTTACAAGCTAAAGTCAGTCAACTGTCAACTGTGTCAACACATTGCTGCAATAACTTGCAAGTGGTTTTGTTTTTCTTCAGCAGCCACACACACAAGCAGCGGCCATGTTAAGTTTTTCAACTCAACCGAACTGAACACAACGACTGAACAGTAAAACAAGTAAGAAAGTATAGTCGGGCGAGGCCGACCATATGATACCCTACACCAGTTATGAATATTAAATGTGATTTATTTTTCATAGTAAAGCATTTATTTTCAATATTCCCTTGTTCCGATACATTTAAGCAATTTATGGATGAAAAACTAATTTTCTGAAAGAGGCTTTATATGGGGGCTAGGGGCAAATATGGACCAAGCCCGATAAAATTTTTTGAATATATTTATATTTACATAATATTTTATTGTGCTGAATTTCATCGCGATATATGTGTTTATAAGTTAATTTGGGACATTCAAGTAATTTTCTGAAGGGGACTTTGTATGGGAGCTAGGGTCAAATGGGGCCCGATCTTTATGAAATTTGGCAGGGTCATCAAGACTTCTATAAAACTTAGTTGTGCCGTATTTTATCGATATATCTGTATATTTAACATAATTATGAGCTCAGAAGCCCTTTACGGGGGGTTCTGTTCTATGGGGGCTAGGTGAAATAATGGACCGATTTTAACCATTTTCAATAGGCTTCGTTCGTCCTTGGGTCAAATAAAACGTGCATGCCAAATTTCATCCAATTATCTTGAAAATTGCGACCTGTACCTTGCGCACAAGGTTTACATGGACAGCCAGCCAGACGGACGGACATAGCTTAATCGACTCAGAAAACGATTCTAAGCCGATTGGTATACTTTAAGGTCTAGGACGAATATTTTTGTATGTTACAAACATCAGCACAAATCCAATATACCCTCCCCACTAAAGTGGTGTAGGGTATAAACAGTTTTGCGTGTCCTGCTTACGTATTGCTTAGTTCTTGGTTTCGTTTTCTTACTAAGGGACGTAAAAAAAACTGATAGTTTGACTGGTTAGTACAAATCAAGCCGACTGAACAATAAAACTTGATGGGTTGTTTGTTCATTAAGACTTTGTTATTGTATGCGATTTGTTTTAGTATCTTGTATGTTTTTGTGTTTAAATTTGACAAAAGTAAACAAAGTAATTTATAATTATTGCTAATAGAAATTGTTAATTAATTTAAAATTTATAAAATTATAAATTACTATACTTATAAATTTAGATATTTTCTTTAAATAAAAATTGATTTAAATTTAAGCATTTTGATGATTTTTTAGTGAGATTTTGTTATTGTATGTATGTATGTATATTAGGGTGGGTCGAAAATAGGCTTTTCGCTCGGATCAACATCTAATAGTGAAATTATGTTGTATTTTAACGTCAAATGGAAAACTGTAAAATATTATTCAATTATTTTGTATTTAATGGAATGCATCTTAAAATTTTAGCATTTGTTTGTTCCGAAAAAATTTCAGAAAATTACTACATACTGTCTCCATTTTAAGAAATTAAGATATTAGTTAACGTACCCAGCTCCTTTTTGTTCCTAGTACAGACAAAGAAGTTTGTTAATTTTTATACCCTCCACCACCGTCAGTGGTGATAGAGGGTATATATAACTTTGTCATTCCGTGTGTAACACCAAGAAATATTCATCTGAGACCAAACAAAGTATATATATTCTTGGATCTTATGAAATTCTCAGTCGATTTAGCTATGTCCGTCCGTCCGTCTGTATGTCTGTATAAAACATTCTCACGTTAACTCGAAGCAACACAAATTAACGAAATTCACCCAAAATATTTACTATTGTCCAATGTCGAAATCTTTACAAAATTTTACAAACTAAAATCTTATGTCAATAGAATTCATTCAGAGAAAAAATTTTCTGAATCGGTCCATAATTGGACATAGCTACCATACAAGGTCCGCTCTTGAAAATCACTTAAACGCACATAACTCATTACAAAATTAAGATATCCACATAAAATTTGGTACTAGCTCATATGCACAAAAATATTACTGTGAAATTTTTTTCCGATCGGTCCATAATTGGTCATAGCTCTCATACAAGGTCCCTTTTAGAAAATTACTTAAAACCATATAACTCATTTGTAAATGAAGATATCCATATAAAATTTGGTACAGGTATTGCTCTTATATACAGAAATATTACTATGAAAGTTGTTTTGGATCGGACCATAATTGGTCATAGCTCCCATACAAGGTACCCTCTCGAAAATCACTTAAACGCGCATAACTCATTACTAAATTAAGATATTTACATGCACAAGTATTGGTCATATACAGAGATATATTGCTATGAATTAGTTTTCCTATCGGTCCATAATTTATCATAGCTCCAATACAAGGTTCACTCCCGAAAATCACTTAAACGCACATAACTCATTACAAAATATTGATATCCATACATTTAGTAAAAATATTGCTCTTATACACATAAATTAAACTATAAAATTGTTTTACGATCGGTCCATATTTGGTCATAGCTCTCATACTAGGTCCCCTCCAGAAAATAACTTAAATGCACAATATTCATTACCAAATAATGATATAGACACAGAATTTTGAAATTTTGTCTTTATATACATAATTGGTCGTAAGTTCAGCATACTTTTACAAGTATACTTTTACAAGTATAACTTTACTTGTGTCCAAATTAGGTCCCTTTGTAATGGGTTAGGTTAGTTGGTCATAGCTAACTTACAAGTTACTTATTACCAAATAAAGCTATTGATACAAAATTTGGCACAAATATTAGTTTGGTATACAAAAATTATATTTCAAGATCTTTTTACCGATCGGTTCATAACATGGGTGCGGTCGGTCCCATACAAGGTTCCCTTCTGAAAATCACTTAAACACACATTACTTATTACTAAATTACGATATAGATACAAAATTTGACTGAAATATAGCTTTTATGAACAGAAATTTAGCTTAAAGAATTTTTTACTAGGTCCTGTCCCTAAAAGCGCTTTAACCGTATTTAACTAGTTGCATTATCAATTTGTGTAGAACAAAATTATATATATATGTATGTATTTTGAAAATCCTTAAATCTTTCACACATATGCATACATGCAAATTACTAAATATCGCTAAGCGCTATAAAAATATAAAGAAAATGGGGTTTGTAATGTTCAATAAATCATGGAATTGTAATAGATTTAAGCTGTTTAAATCTTGAGAATTTTTCTATTTAAGAAATGAGAAAACTTATTTCTACAAATATTTGATCAATTAGAAGAGTGTTAATATAAAAGTAGCTGGTATTTAAGATTCGGCTCAGCCGAGTATAGCACTCTAACTTGTTTTTGTTTAATATCACCATTTTTATCGTTATTGTTTTAAAGTAGCCATTATATATTTACATTAACGTTAGTAATATCAGTTTTTTTATAAATTTATATTTTTATACCCTCCACCACCATCAGTGGTGATAGAGGGTATATATAAGTTTGTCGTTCCGCGTGTAACACCATGAAATATTCATCTAAGACCCAACAACTTGTTTTTGTTTAATATCACCATTTTTATCGTTATTGTTTTAAAGTAGCCATTAAATATTTACAGTAACGTTAGTAATATCAGTTTTTTTATAAATTTGTATTTTTATACCCTCCACCACCATCAGTGGTGATAGAGGGTATATATAAGTTTGTCGTTCCGCGTGTAACACCATGAAATATTCATCTAAGACCCAACAAAGTATATTTATTCTGTGTCCTTATGAAATTCTGAGTCGATTTAGCTATGTCCGTCTGTCTGTAACACGCTCACGTTAAAACTAAGCAACGAAAATCAAGAAAATTCGCCCAAAATATTTATTATTCTCCTATGCAGTTTGGTATTGAAAATCAGGAAAATCGGTTCACATCGTAAATGTTATGAGTAAAAATTTAAGACTACCTCGGTCCACTTCCGAAAATGACCTAAACGCACATATTTCATTGAAAAATAAAGGTACTGTGACAAAAATCGACTTGAATATTTTTCGTGTACATACAAATCATTCTACCAAATTTTTTATGGATCGGTCCATTATTGGTCATAGGTCCCATATAAGGCCCATTTCCAAAAACCACTTAAAAGCACATATTTCATTGTCAAATAAAGCTATATTGATAAAATTCGACACAAATGTGCTTTGTCTAAACTGGAATCACTCTACGAATTTTTTTCCCGATAGGCCCATATTTGGTCATAGGCCCCATATAAGGTCCACTTCCGAAAATCACTTAAACGCATATATTTCATTTAATTCTAAAGCTATAGGGATAAAATTCGACTTGAATATGTTTTGTGTACATATAAATCATTCTACCACTTTTTTTCCGGAACGGTCTATTATTGGCCATAGCTCCCACATAAGGTCCTGAAAATTCTGAAAATCACTTAGACGCACATATTTCATTGTCAAATAAAGTTATCTTGAGAAAATTCGACACAAATATGTTTTGTCTTTATATGAATCACTCTACGAATTTTTTTTTTTCGGATAGGCTCCCATGTAAGGTCCGCTTACGAAAATAACTTAATCTTCTTTGAATAATAAAGCTATCGGGATAAATTACGACTTGAATATGTTTTGTGAGCATATAAATCATTCTACCAAAGTTTTTCTGGTAGAAGGGTGGAGGGTATTTAAGATTCGGCTCAGCCTAATATAACTTATTATTAAAAAATAAAACAACTTACTATAGTAGAAGTCGTCGTAGACGACTTCGTTGTATGAGAAATTGCAAGTACTTCTTTGACTCCCCATTTCTAAGCGTGCGTGGAAGTACTTGCCTCCAATGACATCACCGTGTTAAAATAATGACTTAAAATGCTAATGAAGAAGTAGTGAAAAGAGGCTTTATTAGCATTTTAACTCATTACTTTTCAATCCAAGTTTTTCCTGGGTATATTACTTTGCAAAATATTTTTCGGATTGGTCCATAATTGGGCATAGCTCCCATATAAGGCCCATTTCCGATAGATATAAAACACTCTGCGAAATTTTTTCCGGATCGGCCCATAATTGGTCACAGCTCCCATTTAAGGACAACTTCCGAAAATCACTTAAATGCACATATCCAATTAAGAAGTAAAGATATTTTAAAACAAGTAAGAAATTATAGTCGGGCGAGGCCGACCATATAATACCCTACACCTGTTACAAAAATATAATGTGATTTAGTTTTCATAATAAAGCATTTAAGTTGAATTGTACCTTGTCTCAGATATACTTATGCCATTTATTGTTGAATAAAATTGTGGACATTTAAGTCAAATTTTGAAGGGGGCTTTGTATAGGGGCTATGCTCAAATTAAAATTCATGAGAGTCATCAAGGCTAGTATGAACGTGGTTTTACAGCTTTTTGTCGAGATACGAGTATATTAAACATAATTATAAACTTAAAAGCCCTATTCGTCGGGTTCAGTTGTAAGTGGGCTAGGAGAAATAATAGACCGATGTTAACCATTTTCAATAGACTTCGTCTCCGGTACCATAGAAGATTATGTGCCAAATTTCACTGAATTGCGACCTGTAGTTTGATTACAAGGTTTACATGGACGGACGGACAAACGGACGGACATAGCTAAATCGACTCAGAAAATTATTGTAAGTCGATTGGTATACTTTAAGGTGGGTAGAGGACCAATATTATTGTGCGTTACAAACATCAGAACAAACCCAATATACCCTCCCCACTAAAGTGGTGTAGGGTATAAATAGGCTATATAAATACGTTTTTTTTCAGATCCATAATTGGTCATATCTGTCATATAAGATCCACTTCAGAAAATCGCATATTTCATTGATAAATAATGTTATCGGAATAAGTATATTTTGTGTATATAAGAAATCTTAAAAAAAAAATTAGTATCAATGCATAATTCTCATATAAGGTTCATTTCCTTAAGTCACTTTTTCCAATATATTTCATTCAAATATAAGTATATACGAATAAAATCCGACATAGTGTGTTTTTTATCGATAGATCATTCTGCTAAATTTTGTTCGGATTGGCCAATAATGGGCTATATCTCCATAAAAGATACGTATGATTTCTAAATTAAATACGTATGTATGTAGAAATATTTAGAAGGGTTTTCATAAAAAGTAGCTTTCAGATGGAGGGTATTTAATATAGCACTTTAACTTGTTAATATTCTAAAAATATACAATGTAGTTTTTTTCCTGCTTTGTTTTGCAATTTTGATGAAAGTAGTATGTTTTATTTCTTTAAATATTATAAACAAGTCAGAGTGCTATATTCGATTATGCCGAATCTTAAATGCCCTTCACCTGTAAGCTACCTTTTATGAAAACCCTTCTAAATATTTCTACATACATACGTATTTAATAAATTGTGAAAGTTTAAATTGTGCTTCCGCGATCAGGGTGCTATCATTTAGAAATCATATGGAGATATATCCCATTATTGGCCAATCCGAACAAAATTTCGCAGAATGATTTCGCAATATTCATTACCAAATAATGATATAGATACAGAATTTAACCAAAATTTTGTCTTTATATACATTATTTTTACTGTAGATTTTTTTTATGATCGGACCATAATTGGTCATAGCTCCCATACAAGGTCCTTTTATGAAAATCTCTTAAACGCACATTACTCATTACCAAATACAGCTATTGCTAAAAAATTTGGCCCAAATATTAATTTTGTATACAAAAATTCTATTTCAAGATTTTTTTACCATCGGTTCATAACATGGGTGCGGTCGGTCCCATACAAGGTTCCCTTCAGAAAAACACTTAAACACATATTACTTATTACTAAATTACGATATAGATACAAAATTTGACTGAAATATAGCTTTTATGAACAGAAATAAATCATGGAATTGTAATAGATTTAAGCTGTTTAAATCTTTGTATTTTTTCTATTCAAGACATGAGAAAACTTATTTCTACAAATATTTGATCAATTAGAAAAGTATTAATATATAAGTAGCTGGTGGAGGGTATTTAAGATTCGGCTCAGCCGAATATAGCACTCTAACTTGTTTTTTAGTTTACTCTGACGGGAGAATACTTAAGTATAATGTTATGAAACCACTTAAAACACCGGGCAACGCCGGGTACAAAAATCTAGTTAATTTATATTTTTTCTTTAAAAAATTTCAAATTTACAAAAATTTTCTATCAACACACCGTCATTTTTAATTTTCTCATACTTTCTCGTCGCAAATTTTGTAAAGTACGCGAACGGAATCCGGTAACAAATTGTTATACCCTCCACCACCATCCGTGGTAATAGTGGGTATATATAAGTTCTGAATTTATCAAATTCTGAGTCGATTTAGCTATGTCCGTCTGTCTGTCTGCAACGTTAAAATTTATGAGTAAAAATTTCAGACTACCTCGAAAAAATTACGGGTTTTTTCGTAATTCTTAAGTCGTTTTCTCAGAAACTACAAAAGATAATTCGATGAATTTTGTCACATATAATATGAACAGAAATCATACTACCAACGTAGATCTCAGTCGGTCCGCAATTGGTCATAGCTCTCATATATTCAACTCGAATTTTATCTCAATAGCTATATTTATCAATAAAATATTTGCGTTTAGGTGATTTTCGAAAGTGGGCCCTAAATGGCTATGACCAATTGTGGACCTACTGAAATCTACGTCGATAGCATGATTTCTGTTCATATTATATTTGCATGTACAAAATTTTGTGTTGAAATCGATATATTTGAGGTAGTTATTAATGATAAACTAATTTTCTGGAATATATACCTTTGTATTGGGGCTATTGGAAATTTTGAATCGATTATTTTGATTTTCAATAAAATTTATCCCTGGATAAAAAAAATATTGTGGGACAAAATTCATAGAATTATCTTTTATATTTTCTGAGAAAACGACTTAAGAATTACGAAAAAAACTGTAATTTTTTAGAGGTAGTCTGAAATTTTCACTCATAACTTTTAACGTTGTGAACCGATTTTGCTGATTTTCAATACCAAACTGCTTAGGACAACAGTGAATATTTTTGGTGAATTTGGTTTATTTCTTTTAATTAGTTTTAACGTGAGCATGTTTTAGGAAGACAAACGGACATAGCTAAATCGACTCAGAATTTGATAAAGACCCAGAATATATATACTTTGTTGGGTCTCAGATGAATATTTCTTGACTTCACTGATGGTGGTGGAGGGTATAAAAACAGCCAAGGAATTTTTGTTCCAGAATTGATCGTCGACACTATATTAACGATTAACAAGTAAGAGAACTATATCCGGCTGAACCGAATCTTAAATACCCTCCTCCACCTTCTTTTATATTAATAACCTTTTAGTTAATCAAATATTTGTGGAAATGGGGTTTCTCATCTTTTCTAATACAACAAGCAAAGATTTTAATAGCATTATAAGCACAATTTTCTATAATATTTTATAGTGCCTTAAAATATGCTTTAAAGATATTTAATAACTTCCAGGTATACATGTGTGTGAAATATTTAAGAAAATTTAGATATGTGTACTGTTGTTCAGAATTTGTTTATACTAAATTAATTTTACTAAACAAATTACAATTAATTATATTCGGTTAAAGTGTTTTTACAATAATATTTCTGTAAATAAAAGCTATATTTCTGTCAAAATTTGTATCTATATAGCTATTTGGTAATAAGTGATGTGCATTAAGTGATTTTCGGAAGCGGCTTTGTATGGAACCGATCGGACCCATATTCTGGACCGATTGTGAAAAATTTTAAAATAACATTTTGTATACAAATATAATGCCTGTGTCAAATTTTGGATATCATTGTTTGGTAATGAGTAAATGTGAATTTAAGTGATATGTGGGAGGGGACCTTATGACAAAATATGGGCCGATCGTCAACTTTTTTTTTTAAATAAAATTTATGTAAACTAAAGTAATATTTGAGCCAAATTTTGGAAGGATATCATTATTTGGTAATGATTTATGTGCGTTTAAGTGATTTTCTAAAGGAGATCTTCTATGGGAGCTATGATCAAATAGGGACCGATCGTGAAAAAATTTTACAGTATAATTTCTATATATAAAAGCAACATTTGTGCCTAAATTTGTAAGGATTCTATTATTTGGTAATGAGTTTTGTGCGTTTTAGTGATTTTCGGGAGGGGACCTTGTATGGGAGATATGACCAAATATGGACTGATAGCAAACAAAATTACAGTATCATTTCTGTGTATATAAGTGAAGGGGTACATCCCTTTTTATAACTGTAAATTTTAATTTTATATTCATTGATTTTAAAATTATAGATTGTCAATTATTATATTCAAGAATTTTCATAAAATATAATATATGATTTTGAAAACATTAAAATTTAAAATAAAAAACACAAATTTATTTATTTAAATATAACGACTACAATCGGCGATCCTGCAATTTAATATTATAAAAAAATAAAAAATAAAGAAAAACAAAACTAATTATTCGGGAATTACCTCAGAGATTTAATCTAATCAAGATCTTAGATTTCCAAATATCAAGATCATCAAAAAAAGATTATTTATCAAGATTATCAAACAAGATCATCAATCAAGATCATAAGTTAAGATCATCAATCAATTTCACGGTTCAATTTCCTAAAAACAGGCAATCATTGAGCACGAAACCTGAATTAGAGTCAAGATCCCTAAATAAAATATACCGCTTCAACCTACTATAAATATCGGTCAAAGATTTACCTGAACTTAAAAAAACAGAAATAAGTATACTATATTATATTTATTTTAAGTTACCTTTAATATATACATCCAAATACATACACGTTGCTAAATCAAATCAATATACTACATTCGTTGTTGTTACTTGTTTGTTTATTGTTGTTAATTGTAAACTTTTCCCTCGGAAACCATGTTTGTACACTCTCCCAATTCAACACGTCCAAATTGTACGTCACAACCCAATTTAACAGATAATTCTGACAACATCAATACTGAAACTGGAACCTTGACTGAATTAGATAATCGTTCAACTCCTACTTGTCCTCAGTCTAATATTGAAATTTGTTCTACCACTATTAAACTTCCCCAATTTTGGACAAATTGTCCGGAAGCGTGGTTTATCCATGCTGAAATGCAATTTGCAAATAAGAAAGTAACACAGGACATTACTAAATATGAGTATGTTGTTACTGCTTTACCTCAAGATGTAATAGTAACTGTACTTGACATTATACAGAATCCTCCTTCAGGTAATCGCTACGATCATTTAAAGAAGATCCTTATTGAAAGACATTCTATGAGTGAAAATACAAAATTAGATAAAATATTGTCTGATTCTGAGATGGGAGATCAAAAACCATCTGAATTTTATAGAAAATTACCAAATAATGTAAATGTTGTCTTGACTGGTTCCAATTTAACAGATATGAATGAATTAACACGCTTAGCTGATAACATATGGGAAGCGCTACAAGGTAATAAGATAGCAAGTATTAGATATACTACTCCAATACATTCTGCAAATTCGTATAGTCTAGAAAAGGTTGTTGAAAATCTAGTACAAGCTTCTACCAATATTTGTAATAGCTTCAATAATCTTTCATTAGACATAGCTTCAATAACAAATCAGGTAGATGGACAACAGTACAGACCCTTAAATAGGCGATTAAGTAGAAGCAGATCTCGTCCTAGATATACGAATAGAAATTGGGTTTGTAGATTCCATTACAGATACGGTAGTGAAGCAAGAAGGTGTGAACAACCTTGCTCTTATTATAGACAAAAAGAAGATTCAAAAAACTAACTGGACCCACTATCGAGGCGACAGATAATGGGAGTTTGAACTTGTCAACACGTCGCCTTTTTCTTTATGATAAGAATAATAAAATAAAATTTTTAATTGACAGTGCACAGTGGGGCAGAATGGAAATTTTTTGGAAATAAATCTGGCATTTCTAAACGGCTGATCCGATCGGTATAAAATTTGACTTGAGCGTAGACAAGGAGTATTCGAGTTTAAGTTTTGAAGATGAACCCTGCAGATGCCCCAGGGCGCTGTGGCGGCTCAAAGTAGGGTACATACGACATGTAAAATTTTTAAACTCGTGCCATTTTTTTGTTTTTCACCCAAATACAACGATTTTTATATTTTATCTCTACTACTTATCTCTTACAATATCCGAGTTATAGGCATTTAAAAATTTAGTGATACAAAATTTACCATACCTTGGTCCGCCTTTTTTTGAATACCGGGCGTAATTTTGGACCAAATGGACTCAATTTTTTCTTGTTAGTTAGACAACAAAATTTCCAATAATATACAACAAATTTCAGATCAATATCATTTACAGATCCAAAAATATACGTTTTTTAATTTAGAAATTCAAAAATTTTTAGATTTTTGCCGTTTTTTGCCAAAAATGTGTCTTAACTCTTTTATTAATAAAATAAAATTTTCTTTAAGAACATATAACAATTTTATAGTTTTCTAAAAGGTATCTTTACGCAGAACGCTTTGGCGTAAAAAACTTGTCCTATTTTTTGAAAATGTTGCCACTGCGTCCTTCCGAATATGACCTATTTTTTATCAAAACTTCAACTTTGGGCGACATGTTCTAAAATACCAAAGCTGGGATCAGAAAACTATGGGCAAAAAAGTAAAAAATCCCATTTTTGGGATTTTCATTCCTATTTTTGGGATTTGCGGGATGCCCTTTGAACTTTTCAATTTTTTTTTTTGCATTTTCTTATTTGAAATGACAAATTTAACAAGTGTTGAAAATTTCATTGACCTTTCAATTATAAGGATAAGCAAACAAATAGAAACAAGGTAAATATAAGATTTAAATATGTTCTGTCATACTTAATACTAAAATATGAAAAAGATGAAATTAAAGGACACAGGTTTAAATGAACATATTTTTGAATGTAATTGAGATATTGGCTTGAAATTTTTTGTAAAGGGTCGAGAATTTCCATATCTAACTAAAAAATGATATTAAGGGATAAATATGGACTAAATTGTTGTAGCTATCTGCGACCCTATTAAAATTTTGATATAAATCATAGTTTTAGAAATTAAACAAATATGTAATATATGACAAAATCTTTATTTATGAACAAAACTCAATGAAATTTTCAACGCTTGTTAAATTTGTCATTTCAAATAAGAAAATGCAAAAAAATTGAAAAGGGAAAGGGCATCCCGCAATTCCCAAAAAAAGGGATGAAAATCCCAAAAATGTGATTTTTTACTTTTTTGCCCATATGGTCCACATTTCTTTCAGGGCTGGGAAAATACTTTTGGAGTAAATAGAAAACATATTGAGGTTTCCAAAACTGCTTTCAGTTTTCTGATCCCAGCTTTGGGATTTTAGAACATGTCGCCCAAAGTTGAAGTTTTGATAAAAAATAGGTCATATTCGGAAGGACGCAGTGGCAACATTTTCAAAAAATAGGACAAGTTTTTTACGCTAAAGCGTTCTGCGTAAAGATACCTTTTAGAAAACTATAAAATTGTTATATGTTCTTAAAAAAATTTTTATTTTATTAATAAAAGAGTTAAGACACATTTTTGGCAAAAAACGGCAAAAATCTAAAATTTTTTGAATTTTTAAATTAAAAAACGTATATTTTTGGATCTGTAAATGATATTGATCTGAAATTTTTTGTATATTATTGGAAATTTTGTTGTCTAACTAACAAGAAAAAATTACGCCCGGTATTCAAAAAAAGGCGGACCAAGGTATGGTAAATTTTGTATCACTAAAAAATCTTTGTATGATTTTTTAAATAAATTAAAAGAATATTTTAAAAATGTTCGTTCTAATTTATCACATCACAAAAGTAGTAATAATGATATATATGTACCTAAAGATCTTTCTACTTGCAAATACGTATTTGTACATGTTGATCAAAAGAGGTTCTTGCAAACAACATTTGAAGGAACGTACAAAGTAATTGAAAAAGATAAAAAAGTTTCAAGTTAGATGTGGATGGTAAAATAAAAACGATTTCTATAGACAAACTAAAACCTGCATACATAGAAAACACTAACATGAATAATACTATACAAAAACCTAAAAAAAGTGTTACATTTAATTTATTAAATGTTAATCTTTCCGGAGGGGGAGTATTGTAGGGGTACATCCCTTTTTATAACTGTAAATTTTAATTTTATATTCATTGATTTTAAAATTATGTATTGTCAATTATTATATTCAAGAATTTTTATAAAATATAATATATGATTTTGAAAACATTAAAATTTGAAATAAAAAACACAAATTTATTTATTTAAATATAACGACTACAATAAGCAATATTATTTAACAATAAGTTATGTGCGTTTAAGTGATTTTTATGGATACCATTATTTAACAATGATTATGTGCGTATAAGTGATTTTCGAGAGGGGACCTTGTATGGGAGCTAAGACCAAATATGGACCGATCTTGAAAAAAGTTTACAGTATAATTTCTATATATAAAGGCAACATTTGTGCCTAAATTTGTAAGGATTCTATTTGCTAATGAGTTTTGTGCGTTTTAGTGATTTTCGGGAGAGGACCTTGTATGGGAGATATGACCAAATATGGACCGATAGCAAAAAAATTACAGTATCATTTCTGTGTATATAAGCAATATTATTTAACAATAAGTTATGTGTGTTTAAGTGATTTTCGGGAGGGACCTTGCATGACCAAATATGGACCGATCGTGAACAAATTTTACAGTATCATTTCTGTATATAAAGGCAATATTTGTGCAACATTTTGTATGGATATCATTATTTGTTAATGTATAATGTACGCTTAACCGATTTTCGGGAGGGGACCTTGTATGGGAGCTACGGCCAATTATGGACCGATTCAGAAAAATGTTCCTCTTGTAAAAGTTTGTAAAGATATTGTTATTCTACCGGAAGGTATTAACAATTAATGCATATGTACATTAGTATGGGAGGTATATGAAAATGTGGACCGATTCCGCCCATTTTTAACAGGAACTAAGCTTTCACATGGAAAAAATCGCTTTTTGTTGACTAGACAGACCAAAAAAATTATATCTCAAAATTTTCTTAACCGATTTAATATTTTTCAACTGTTTTGAAAAGAGTTTCCTTTGTCCTTTTTAAAATGTATACACACTTTTATATTTTTTACGGAAATGTGTAAAATATTTAGATCTGAATACAAATTTTTATATATTTTTTTAATTTTTTTACAATTCAAAATCATTTTTAACCGACACTTTATTTCAAAACATAATTTTTAAATATTTTTAATTTTAGCCCATATTTCTATGAACAAGAATCGGTCCATAATCGGTCATAGCTCCCATATAAGGTGCACATCCGAAAATCACTTAAATGCGCATAATTCATTGATAAGTAAAGCTATCAGGGTAAAACTCGAGGTGAATATGTTTTGTATATATGTAGATATAAATCATTCAGTAAAATTTTTTCCGGATCAGTCCACAATTGGTAGTAGCTGTCATATAAGGTCCACATTCTAAAATCATTTAAACAAGCTTAATTCATTGATAAATAAAGATATCGGGATAAAAATCGACATGAATATGTTTTGTGTATATATGAAGTAGTTTAGGAATTTTTTTTCGGATCGGTCATATCTCCCATATAAGGTCCATATCCGATAATCACTATAATGTGCATAATTCATTGACGAAGAAAGCAATCAAGGAAAACTCGATGTGAAAACTCGACTGAATATATATATATATATATATATATATATATATATATATATATATATATATATATATATATATATATATATATTGTATGCTTGAACGTAAATTTGGTATAATAATTGTTTTACATAAAGTTGGCGTAAAAAGGGGCGTGGCGTCCAATCCAGATCTTACTTTATAGTTCCTCCTGAGGTCAGACCTATCGGTATACCAAATTTAATGTAAAGCGGTTCAGTAGTTTTCTGTAAGTCTCGAATGAAAATTTTGTGTAACAATTATATAGAAAAACGTAAGCAAAAGAGGAATCGTAACGTCCAATCATGATTTTGTTCCACTTAGAATAGAACTATTAGTGTTCTACATTTCATGTAAATCGGTTCATTAGTTTGACCGTGTAAGCTTAACAAACAGACATTCTCTTTCATATAATTATAGGATACGATATAGGTAAGGATAGTTTAATAAAAAGTGGGCGTAGAAAGGGGCGTGGCATCAGATCAACATCTTATATATATCCTATAGTCCTTTAGTAGTTTTTGCAAATTGTGATTGCAAAATTGGTGTAATAATAGTTTTACAAAAAGTGGGCGGAAAAAGGGCGTGGCATCCGATCATGATCCTTTCCATTGCACCTTTTGGAGTTAGACCTATTAGTGGTCCAAAATTCATGTAAATCGGTTGAGTAGTTTTGACGTGAAAGCATAACAAACAAACACACAAACAAACAAAGGGTCTGTTTTTATATATACTAGCTTACCCAGTATGCTTTGCTACACTAAAAACTATATTCCAATGTAAAATTTTTTCTAGTTGTTCTTTATTCCCAGATATACGATTTTTAGTATTTTATTTATATAGAAGGTGCCATTCCCAGTATTTCTAGTCGACTTATTCTTAAACCAACAACAGTTCAGGTCTCCTACCTGTTGTAGTTCACATAGGTGTCAAGTTGATCTTGCTTAATTTGAGGATTCTATTTCTAATAGATTCTCAGATATACGAATTTTTTTTGCTTAATTCACATGGGGGTATCTCACCCCCTTACTAATAGCCCGCCCATTTTTGTCTAAAATATTCATATTATAACTAAAGTGGCTCCCATAAAATTTGAGGACTCTAACTTATACATACATTATCTCAGAAATACTAATTCAATAATTTCTGTATATAGGAAGTGCCATGCCCACTATACTATATAAATTGTATATATAAATTGTCCATACAAAATTTGAGGTCTCTAGCTGTAGCAGTTTCTGAAATAGACTACTTTATATTTACTTTGTTTGTGGGCGTGGCACTTTGCCTACTAGAAATATCAAAATTAAAAGTAGCCTATAGTTCCTTCCAGGCATACACAAAGATACTGTGAAAATTTCAAGAAAATCAGTCCAGCAGTTTAGCAGTCTATAGACTTCAAACAAATAAACAAACAAACCCACAAATAAACACATTCATTTTTATACCCTTCACCACCATCAGTGGTGATAGAGGGTATATATAAGTTTGTCATTCCGTGTGTAACACCAAGAAATATTCATCTGAGACACAACAAAGTATATATATTCTGGGTCCTTACGAAATTCTGAGTCGATTTAGCTATGTCCGTCTGTCCGTCCGTCCGTCTGTCTGTGTAAAACACGCTCACGCTAAAACGAAGCAATAGAAATTAACGAAATTCAACAAAAATATTCATTATTATCCGGTACAGTTTGGTATAGAATATATCGGTTCACATCGGGAAAAGGTATGAATCAAAATTTAAAACAACTCCGAAAAAAATAAGCATTTTTTATACTTTCTGATGTAATTTTCTCGAAAACTATGCAAGATAATTTCATGAAAGTCATCGCACATTCGTTTCTACACAAGATCTTGATTTCTACTGAAAATTGCCAGAATCGGTCCATAATTGCATATACCTCCCATACAAAAGTACATATTCCCGGAAAATGAGTTTTTTGTTAATAACTTCCGTCAGAATGCTGATATCTTCACAAAATTTTACAACTTAAAATCTTATGTGAATAGAATTCATTGAAAAATTTGGAATAAGTATTGCCCATATGCACAGAAATATTACTGTGAAAGTTTTTTCCGATCGTTCCATAATTGGTCATAGCTCCCATACAAGGTTCCCTGCCGAAAATCACTTAAAAGCTCATAACTCATTAATAAATTAAGATATCCATATAAAATTTGGTACAACTATTGCTCTCATATAGAGAAATATTACTATGAAATCCCGAAAATCACTCAAACGAGCATAACTCATTACTAAAGTAATATATCCATATAAAATTTGGAATAAGTATTGCTCATATGCACAGAAATATTACTATGCAATTTTTCTCCGATCGGTCTATAATTGGTCATAGCTCCCATACAAGGACCCTTCCCGAAAATCATTTAAACGCACATAACTCATTACAAAATATTGATACCCATACATTTAGCACAAATATTGCTCTTATATACATAAATTACACTATAAAACTGTTTTACGATCGGTCCATATTTGCTCATAACAGATTTAAGCTGTTTAAATCTTGAGGTTTTTCTATTTAAGACATGAGAAAACTTATTTCTACAAATATTTTATCAATTAAAAAGTATTAATATAAAAGTAGCTGGTGGAGGGTATTTAAGATTCGGCTCAGCCGAATATAGCACACTAACTTGTTTTTTTTTTAATTGTTCCACGGCTGGGCTGGATAATGCCATCGAATGTACATTACAACCGGAACATTACAACCATTTTAACATTTAAACATGTCCTTCAGATGTTCAGTATTTTTTTGTCGAAAATTCATTAAAAACTTTCATTACGTTAATTTCTAAATCAAATTTTCATAACTTCAAAGCTTTTTTAATAAACGCATAATTTTACACAAAACAAAAGCATTCAAACCTCATGCCTTTTAAGCTTAATGAATCCACTTTCAAATAGATGAGAATTATCAATTAAGTACTTAAATAGCGATTCTATACAGTATTTGTCTATGGTCATATTTGAACCTATAAAATTGGGTAAAATAAAAAAAGTACAAAAAGAAGTACAATTACTAAAAAGAAGTACATTTGCGTACTTATTTAGGGGTTATGCAAGCCTAAACTTATTCTACACAAAACAAAATACAATCCCTGATCAGCTGCCGACGCGTCAAAAGTTGAAAGTTGATGACGCGTTACAAACTACAATGTGTAGCTTGTTATATGAAAATACACTATTTCAACTTTTTTGACAGGAGCCTATAACGCGTTGCCGCGTACATCACGTGCATCCCACTAAGTGACCACAAAGCTCTTAAAGGGAATGATCTAAACTTTCTTTTGAGCAAAAAAATACAACAAAAACGTCGATTTTAAAAAAATAGGGGAAAATTAAGTGCATAAATATTGAAAAAAAATTATTCTTGAGTTAAAAAATAATTTTTTTGATGGATATCCAACTCACATCCCATTATGGGACTATAAAGCCCTTTAAGGAAATTCTATTAGCTTTCTTTTAGGGTCCATTTAAAAAAAAAAAAACTCCTTTGGACAATTTTTGCTAGGACCGATAGGTGAAAAGTTACACTCATTTGAATAAAACCCTGTATGACTAAAATGTCCAATTTTGCCCACTCTGACTCCGGAAGTTGTTGACCGATAGAGCTGAAAATTTGTGTCCGGCCTACTATCCCATACTAATCTTGGTGCAAATTTCATCCAAATCGGAAGACATCGATTTTTAAACTTAGGTCACTTGACACTGAATTCCCCACATTTATATTTGTTTGATATAGAGACATTTTGGGCATGAGGAATTTTCTTTATTTACGGTATATGTATATTATAAAGGCCACTCTGGCAACATATACACTTTTTGACATAAGTATTCAACTTTTTGTTGTTTTTGTAGAATTGACATCACCTTATTATTCCATCATGCCAAGAACTAAAGCCCCCTTCACACGAGCATACAAGTAATATGATCTGTCAAAATTTTGTGTAGAAGAGAACGGATGGGATCGTCTATACGAAATATATAACGAAATCATCACACATTGAAAGAAAATACAGATGGAAAATTTGACAGTCGTATGGCTCTCTTCATTTTTTAAAATGGTTCAAACAAGAAGTCAGAGTGCTATATTCGGCTATGCTGAATCTTAAACACCCTCCACTTGTAAGCTACTTTTTATGAAAACCAGTGTGACCAGGTCTCAAAAAATGTTGCGGCTAAATCCCATCCAAAATAATGCTAGAAAAAATGCTAAATTGATTTTAAAATGCCAAAAAAAAATGCTAAACATTTTTAAGTGTTTTTATGAACAATTCATATTAATTTGTAACTGAAATTCATTGTAATTTATAACAAGTAAGAAAGTATATTCTGCCGTGGTTGACCATATGAGTATAAAATTTGATTTATTTTTCGTAATAAAGCATTTATGTTGAATTGAACCTTGGTTCCGATATATTTAAACTAATTTTCTGAGAAAGGCTTTATACATTTGTATATATATGGGGGCTAGGTAAAATAAAGGACGGACTTTAACCATTTTTAAAAGGCTTTGTCATTGGATCAAAAAACATACGTGCTTATTGTTTTGAAAATTTCAACCTCTACCAGACGGTCAGACTTACATGGCTTAATCGATTCAGAAAATGATTCTTAACCGATTAATATACTCAAACGTAGTATAGTGGAGTAGGGTAAAAAATTAAGTTCCGTGGTATTAAGATAAACAGAAATGCTAAAAATTATTTCAACATTTTTGTAAATTTAGCAATATGTAATGTCTCTAACTTTAAAATATTTCTGAATGCAAAAATTACATTAAAACTCTATTAATTACACTAGTTGCTCATGATATAAAACCTATATGTGTTTTCGGAAGGAAAAGTATAATATTTCTAGTTTTACTTTTTTGTATAAACAATTTTATTTGTCTTCCTCAAAACACTTTAAAAATGGTTTTCATGTCACAAAAATATTGAAAATTCCGTTGAAATAATTTTAAATCTCGGTGAATAGATGTCAGGTTTATAACTCATACTTCCAAGATTTTTTCGAAAAAATATATATGAGAATGTATGAAATGAATTGAGAGATATATTCAAATCCGTAAGTTTGTAATTCTGGAATAAATTGTCAATAATATAATAAAATTAATTTAAAAAAAAACGTGACAACAAAATTTTGGTAAAAATAAAAAGAACAGAAAGTAGGATGAGAAAGTCTTAATTATATATTATTGATTTTTTTCAATACTTATTTTCAATAAATTAACAAGAACTCCTGAAGGATGATAAAAATTAAAACCTCTTTATTTCGTATAGGAAAAAATAAAATTTGTTAATTAACCGTCATACATAGCCTTTTCCAAAATTATATGTTTCATTCCATGAGCAAACAAAAAGTATTAGTTTGTAAAATAGCGTACTGAACGTATTTGTAAAAATATATGAAATCTCTTGAATTATTTCTATCACCTCGAATTTAAAAAAGCATTGGGTTCCAGAAAAATATTTTAGAATACAACATTTTAAAGTATTCACTTGTATTGGCGTAATTTTAAGTTATTTATCTTCATTTCATTTACATTTCTCATATTTCTTGTTGCTTGTGTTTGGGTAGACATTTAATTCTGATTTTTTCCGGTTAAACCTATTTCCAATATAAATCTTTTTTGCAAAAATTTGTCTTTTTTTTTTGTTTATATACTAAAATTGCAAAAAAGCTAAAAATGCTAAAAATATTTTATAAAAATGCTAAATAAAATGCCAAATGCTAAATTAAAATTTTACAGCTAAATCAAAATAAAAAATGCTAAATCTAGCTGCAAAAATGCCAAAATGGTCACACTAATGAAAACCCTTATAAATATTACTAGATTTGTATTTAATAAATTGTGAATTATTGGCCAATCCAAACAAAATTTCGCAGAATGATTTATCAAAAAAAAAAAAAAACACACACTATGTCGGATTTTACCCGTATATATTTATAATTGAATGAAATATAATGGAAAAAGTGACTTATGGAAATGGGCCTTATATGAGAACTAAGACCAATTATGCATTGATCCTATTTTTTTAAGATTTCTTATATACACAAAATATACTTATTCCAATATATTTATTTATCAATGAAATATGCGATTTTCTGAAGTGGATCTTATATGACAGATATGAACAATTATGAACCGATCCGAAAAAAACTTATTTATATAGTCTATTTTTAAAATATCTTTATTTCTTAATTGGATATTTACATTTAAGCGATTTTCAGAAGTGGACCTTATATGGGAGCTGTGACTAATTATGGACCGATCCGGAAAACATTTCGCAGGTTGTTTCATATCTACTTTAAACACATTCATGACAAATTTTATACCGATATCTTCATTCAGTTATGAAATATGTGCGTTTACGTGGTTATCGGAAATGGGCCTTGTAGGGGATCTATGCCCAATTATGGACCGATCCAAAAATATATTTTGCAGAGTGATATATGTATACACAATACATATTTATGTTAAATATTATTTCAATATCTTTATTTCTAAATTGGTTATATGCATTTAAGCATTTTTCGGAAGTGGACCTTACATGGGAGCTGTGACCAATTATGGGCCGATCCGGAAAAAATTTCGCAGGGTGTTTTATATCTACTTTAAATACATTCATGATGAATTTTATACCGATATCTTCATTCTGTTATGTAATATGTGAGATTACGTGGTTATCGGAAATGGGCCTTATATGGGAGCTATGCCCAATTATGGACCAATCCGAAAAATATTTTGCAAAGTGATATACAGTGATGTCCCGAAATAGAGCCACCATCACGTTCAAAGTTTCTCTCCATTTAAAATCTCTCATACAAAGTATAGAATTGGAAAAACTAACTGAAATGTTGTATTGAGTTGTTATGAATATAATAGCATTATTTTTGCAATAATTTACGCATCCCTATTTGTAATTCTAATGAAATTTTAAATTAAGCTATATAAAATGGTGTGACAAAAAATGGAGCCAGTTTGCAAAAATATAAACATTTAACACTTTATAGACAATTTTCAAATTGAAATCGATCCAAATAGTAAATTTAATCCATTTTATTATTATTTTAAAAGAATCTCATTAAAAAATTATAGTTTTGAGTACAAAAAGGGGCAGAGACAAACATTGAAGGCGATACAGCAGAAAAAAAACACTCCTTGATCTAGGAAAGGGCTATAGACAAACTGTTGAAATAGTTAGGTGCTCCAAGAAAGTAATAGAAGATGCTGTAAAATATAAGTTTTAGCCAAAAAATATCGTTAAAAAATTAAAAATTACATCCTTTTTTAAGCGAAAAAATCAGACTCATGCAGAGGATGATACATTTGTGTGCTCCGTGTAACCTTAAAAGGGAATATAACTTAGATGTTGCCAGCTTAATAGTAAGATATCTCATGTATGAAAATAATTTAAAGGATAAAATTAGTAGAAAAGTATTATATGGTACTTTAAAGATCCTGAAAGAAAAAATAAAACTTGCTCCAAAAAGAGGTGTTATTTCTTATTTTTTCTTGATATTTTCTGGTTTAAACTTATGTATTTCTACAGTTTATACTATTATTATGGCCAAAGAATTATTTGAACAACTTTTTGCCTATAGACCTTACCTTGATACAAAATTTCAGTTAGTTTTTATACCTTCCACCACTATCAGTGGTGATAGAGGGTATATGTAACTTTGTCATTCCGTGTGTAACACCAAGAAATATTCATCTGAGACCCAACAAAGTATATATATGAAATTTTGAGTCGATTTATCTATGTCCGTCTGTCCGTCCGTCCGCCTGTCTGTCTGTGTAAATCACGCTCACGTAAAAACGAAGTGAAATAAATTATTGAAATATGGCCAGAATATTCCCTATTGTCCTAGGCAGTTTGGTATTGAATGTGCAAAATCGGTTTACATCGGGAAAAGTTATGAATTAAAATTTAAAACAACTCCGAAAAAATTGGCATTTTTTACACATTCTGATGTAATTTTCACTAAAACTATGCAATATAATTCCATGAAAATCATCCTACATTTGTTTTTACACGAGAGCTTTATTCCTGTTGAAAATTGCCGGAATCGGTCCACAATTTCTTATACCTCCCATACGAAAGTACATATTCCCGGAAAATGAGTTTATTGTTAATAACTTCCCTCAGAATATTGATATCTTAACAAAATTTTACAAATTAAGGCAATAGAATTCATATAGATAGAAAAAATGTTCTAGATCGATCCATCACTTTTCTAGATCTTAAAATCACTTAATCACTCATTAATAAATTAAGATATCCATTTAGACTTTGGTACAAGTATTGCTCTTATATACAGAAAAGTTACTGTAAAATTTTTATCAGATCGGTCCATAAATGGTCATAGCTCCCATACAAGGTCCCCTCCCGAAAATCACTTAAACGCACATAACTCATTACTAAATTAAGATGTCCATATAAAATTTGGTACAAGTATTGCTTTTGTATATAGAAATGTTACTGTGAAATTTTTTTCCGTTCGGTCCATAAATGGTCATAGCTCCCATACAAGGTCCCCTCCCGAAAATCACTTAAACGCACATAACTCATTACTAAATTAAGATATCCATATAAAATTTGGTACTAGTATTGCTCTTATATACAAAAATGTTACTGTGAAATGTTTTTCGGATTGGTCCATAATTGGTCATAGCTCCCATACAAGGTCCCCTTCAGAAAAACACTTAAAGACACACAAATCATTACCAAATAGTGATATCCGTAAAAAATTTTGTCATAAATACTATTTTTGTACACAGAAATATTATTTCAAAAGTTTTTCACGATCGGTTCATATTTGATCATAGTTGCCATACAAGGTTCCCTCCCGAAAATCAGTTAACTCATAACTCATTACCAAATATTGTATGTATATCAATTACCAAATATTGATATACATACATACATTTAGCGCAAATATTGCTGTTATATGCATAAATCACACTATAAAATTTGTTCACGATCGGTCCATATTTGGTCATAGCTCCCATACAAGAAAATCACTTAATGCACAATATTCATTACCAAAAAATTTAGCCAAAATTTTGTCTATACATATATACATTAATGTTACATAATTGGTCATAGTTCCCATACAAGGTCCTCTTACGAAAATCTATTAAACTCTCATTACTTATTACTCATTACCAGGGCAACCAAAATATGCAAATGCATGTTTTTTGTGGTGCGTCGTATGTACTCATGGATAAGGTATTTACACGTTTCAGACCAATTTAAGAATTTTGGCATCGATTTGTTAGAGCTTATTTTTGCATATTTTACCCATAAGAGCATAATTTTGCATGATTTGACTTTTTTAGCATATATAAGGCATATTTTCGAGTTTTTAGAGCATATTTTACTCTTTTAGTGCATATTTTGATGTTTTCGCTTCTTTTCGTTTTTGTACATTTTTAATTTTCTTTTCAAAACTTTATTTAAAAAAAATAAAATTTTATTTTTTATTTTTTTTTTTTAATTTTTTAGCCTATTTTACAATTTTGAAATAAAAATTTCGTTTTTTGAACTTGAAAACTGCAAAAAATACATTACTCTCATGAAAACCAATGTTATAGTTTTTTATTCAATAAAGCATTACATTTTAAATCGGACATAAAACCGATTACTTTTGATTTCATGAGACCAATCCATTTTTATAGTTCAAAAAACTAATTATTGGAATTTATGACAACACCGATTAAAATGTCAGTTTAAAAGCTATGAATACAATTGGAAGAAATGTGTCAAACTTTGTCGTTTGAAATATGTTTTTTGGGGACCAAATGGTTTCATGTTATTTATTGGTTATCTGAACGTAAAACGGAATTCTATTAAACTAGTTCTTCAAACTATGAGATGAAACATTTATAAAAAATCTTGTAGGATATAGAATATGACATTAAACATTTATTATTTCATTACAATTTCAGTCTTTTTGAGCTTTTCAATGTTAAAAAATAATTAAAAATTTTATTTTTGGAGCATATATTTTAAATTTTAAGAGCATATTTTGAGTTTTTTACGGCATATTTAAAGCGCTTAAAACACTTTTTTTAGAGCATGTTTTGTTTCCCTGCTCATTACCAAATAAAGCTATTGATACAAAATTTTGCACAAATATTAGTTTTGTATACAAAACTTATATTTTAAGATTTTTTTTCTCGATCGGTTCATAATATGTGTGCGATCGATTTCATACAAGGTTCCCTTCCGAAAATCACTTAAACACACATTACTTATTACTAAATTACGATATAGGTACAAAATTTGACTGAAATATAGCTTTTACGATTTTTTACGATCGGTCCATAATTGGTCATATCTCCCATACTAGGTCCTGCCCCGAAAATTTTAATTTTCTTAAATCTTTCACACAAATTATTAAATATCGCTAAAGCATATCTTTTAAAATATAAAAGAAAATGGCGTTTGTAATGTTCAATAAATCTTGCAATTGTATCAGATTTAAGCTTGTTAAATCTTGGGGTTTTTTTTATTTAAGACATGAGAATACTTATTTCTACAAATATTTGGTCAATTAAAAAAATTAAATATAAAAGTAGGTGGTGGATGGTATTTAAGATTCGGTTCATCCGAATATAGCACTCTAACTTGTTCCAACTCAATTCTTCATTGGAGGGATTTTAAGTAAAAAGAAACTTCGAAAGAGGAGGTGGCTCTATTTTTCGGAACATCACTGTATGTATACACAAAACATATTTATGTTGAATATTAGCAGCATTTTTAAACAATTGGATTTATTAAATCCAAAATTTAGTTCTCCCTCTGTACGCCAGGTGGATAAAGCAAAAGGTTTTAATCGAGGCTAAACAAATTTCAAATCACAATGTCAGCAGCGGCCGACAGATGGAGTTATTTCAAAATTTAATATTAAATTTGTAAATTTTCCATAAAATTTGTAACAATTTGTTGCAAAAATTGGTATTTGCACTGAAATATCATGTTTGAAATATTTAAGTTACATGAATTTTGTTTATTTTCCTATTTTTATACATTTTAAAAAATATTTGCCATCTATTGGTGAATAGCAAAATAAAACAAATTAAATCATTTTTAAATTATTTTGGTTATATTCTATGAATACAAAGCATTGCCATATTGAAATTAGCTAAATCCAACTATTTTTTTGGATTTAATAAATCCAAGTTGGATTTACTTCTTTTAGCTGCAGAACCGCCATTGTTGCACTAAAATTAATTTTTCTTTGACCTTCTATTAGCATATACAGTGTATTTTCAGATTATGATGACCAAAACTAAATTTCAGCCTCCAAAGATAGTTTTTTCTTGAAATAAAATAAATCCAAAATAAATCCAGTGATTAAAAAAAGCCCCTATTATTCCAATATCTTTATTTCTTAATTGGTTATTTGTATTTAAGTATTTTTCGAAAGTGGACCATATATAGGAGCTGGGACCAATGATCGACTTATACAGATCTACGTTGGTAACATGATTTTTGTACATATTATATACATTTGTGCAAAATTTCTTGGTGATACAGATATTTTTGCCGAAGTTATTAACAATAAATCTATTTCCGAGAATATGTGCCTTTGTATGGGGGCTATGAGAAATTTTGAATCGATTGTTTTGAGTTTGAACATTTTTAATCCTTGGGTAAACAAAATAACATGTGACAAAATTCATTCCATTATATTTAGTAGTTTCTGAGAAAACTACTCAAGAATCAGGAAAAAAACTTAATTTTTTTCGAGGTAGTCTGAAATTTTTACTCATAACTTTTTACGTTGTGGACCGATTTGGCTGATCAATATTAAACTGCTTAGGACAATAGTGAATATTTTCAGTGAATTTTTTGTTTTAACGTGAGCGTGTTTTTCACAGACAGACAGACGGACACAGATGAATATTTCTTGGTGTTACACACGGAATGACAAACTTATATACCCTCTATCACCACTGATGGTGGTGAAGGGTATAACAAGCAAGTCGGATTAGATCAGGGATGTATTTTTATGTAAACACATACGTTTTATACCAATCGTGTAAACACAAAAAATATAAATCATACCACTTTTATTAAATTTTTTGTCATACGGATGGAATTTCATTTTACTTTTTTATTAGACTTGTCGTACGTAAAGTGTGATCGTCTGAAGGGCCCTTAAACAATACGTAAGCTGCACAAGCAAACTGTTTTTATTGTTCAGTCGTGGTGTTAAGTTCGGTTGATTTGAAAAACTTAACATGGCCGCTGCTTGTTTGTGTGGCTGCTAAAGAAAACCAAAATCACTTGCAAGTTATTGCAGCAGAGTGTTGTTGACACAGTTGACTGACTTCAGTTAGCTTTTGAGGGAAAAATTTAATGAGTTACAATGCATGGAATTTTTAGTAAATATTTAGTAATTTGCGACTGCAATTAGATTTTTTTGAAACCCTGCTTTTATTATGCCCTCCACCAATATCAGTGGTGATAGAGGGTATATATAACTTTGTCATTCCGTGTGTAACACCAAGAAATATTCATCTGAGACCCAACAGAGTATATATATTCTAACTCGATTTAGCTATGTCCGTCTGTCTGTCTGTGAAAAACACGATCACGTTAAAACGAAGCAATAAAAATTCGCGAAATTTATCCTTTATTATCCGGTATTGAAAATCAGCAAAATCGGTTCACGAAGTAAAAATCACTCTATATATGAATCACTCTACGAAATGTTTTCCGGATAGGCCCGTAATTGGTCACAGCTTCCATATAAGGTCCACTTCCGAAAATCACTTAAACGCATATAAATATTTCTTTGAATTATAGAGGTATCGGGATAAAATTCGACTTGGTCTATAATTGGTAATAGCTCCCATATAAGGTCCACTTCAAAAAATTACTTAAACGCACATATTTCATTATCAAATAAAGATATCTTAATAAAATTCGTCCACTTCCAAGAATCCCTTAAACCCACATATTTCAATAATTAATAAATCTTATCTAAATCTGGAGTAAAATTCGACATGATTTTTTTTTGCATATAAATCATTATAATTTTTTCCTGATCGGTCCATAATTGGTCACAACTCCCATATAAGGACCCTTTTCGAAAATTGCTTAAACGCGCATTGACAATCAAAGTTATCTGGATAAAATTCAACATAAATGTGTATTTTGTATATATAAATTGTTATACGGAATTTTACTTCTGAAAATCACTTAATACCACTTAATTCATGAGTATGTTCAGTGTATAGATAAATCATTCTATTAAAATGTTTTCGAACTGGCCTATTAATATAAATTTGTCTGGACCTATAAATGTTAGTACCCTCACTACGGAAACAAAAGTTTTGTCAAGTTATCTAAAAATTAGATAGTTAAATGGGTTTTAATAAAAAGTAGCTTGCTAGTGGAGGCTATTTAAGATTCGGCTATGCCGAATATAGCACTCTAACTTGTTTTTTCACTAAAGCACTCTCTCGCTAACCACCACTGATAGATAAATCATTCTGCTAAAATGTTTGACGTCGGAGTAAAACTCGACAGAAACATAGTTTGTAAATATACAAATAATTTTCCTAATTTTTTGGCATCGGCAAGATGAGCCCATAATATGTTATAACACCCGTAAAAAGTCCATATCACTTAATATAAATATTTTTCGATCTAATCAATATAAGTTCCACATAAGCATATTGAAATTACTAAATAATAGTACCCTCACTTATGCCAAGTTATCTAAAAACTAGATATTTAAATGGGTTTTAATAAAAAGTAGCTTGCTGGTGTAGGGTATTTAAGATTCGACATAGCCGAATATAGAACTCTAAATTGTTTTATTTTAATTATTTTATTAAAGAAGTCGTAATTGTTTCTGATCCTGAAATATTTCATATTTTTTCAGAAGTCTACGAAAAGTACTCGCAAACGACCATGTGAGAAGTTAGTGAATTATGAAAGTGACAAAATAACTTGGAGAAATGTACATGATAGTGCCACTAGTGTTATAGGTGATAACAAAGAGAAGGAATTTCGCAGTGATGTTGGAAATACTGTAGATTATAGTACAAAATTTAAAAAGAAAACTCTTGAAGCCAAAGAAGCTCATTTTATTGAGGCATTAGCACAGAAATACGAAATAACCTATTATAACAATACCAACTGCAAAAATAATTACACAAACAACAATAACAATCTAATAAGCAATAATAGTAACAATAATGGTACCAACAGCAATGAGTTTTGGCAAATGGCACGATTATGCATGCAACGACCAATGAACAGTGATCAAAATAACAAAGTACAACAGCAACAAGAACATATTCATCAGCAGCAATTGACACGTTTGCCAACTTTTTACTATCGACAGCAACAATTTCTTCTATCACCAGCCGAACAGAGTCAACAACAAAATAATTTATCGCCATCATTTCCAGCCACACAGCACGGGTACCTACATCTTCAAGCAGTACAAAACAGTAAATGTCATAATAATTATTCCAACGAAATATTACAATCGCAGTCACCCCATTCTTCCAGTCATACACCGCTGTCAACGGTAGTAAACACTCCCGAATCCTCTGCTAACTTTGCTTCATCCTACATCAATATGCGCCAGAATAACCACGATCCAACAAGTAAACCACAAACTTGTCCCAATGGAATTGGTTAAATGGAATTTAAAAAAATATGGAGAATTTCATGTCAAGTGACCCAACACAAAAAATCGATTTCGACGAAATTTGCACTATTTTTTCAAAATGGACGTTTTTGTTGTAGAAAGCGTATACCATTGCCTTTAAGAGCTTTGTGATTACTTAGTGGGATGCGACTGGGATATTTGTATATATAAAAAAATTTTAACTCCAAAAGTAAAGTTTTTGAGTTAAAATATAATAGGGGAAAATTAAGTGCTAATATTAAACAAAAAAATATTCTTGAGTTAAAAAATAATTTTTTTGATGGATATCCCACTCGCATTCTATTATGGGACTATAAAGCCCTTTAAGGAAATTGTATAAGCTTTCTTTTAAGCAAAAAAATAATAAAATAATAATAATAAAAAAAAAAATTTAAAAATATTTAAAAATTAATTTTTTTTGGAAAGAATGAAGAAATTGCTCTCTGAACTCCTTTGGATAATTTTTGCTAGGACCAATGGTGAAAAGATATACTCATTTGAATAAAACCTTGTATGACCAAAATGTCCAACTTTGACCCCCTCTGACTCCGGCAGTTCTTGGCCGATAGAGAATTTGTGTCCGGCCTAGTATCACATAGTACTGACCTTGGTGCAAATTTCATCCAAATCGGAAGACATCGATTTTTAAACTTGGGTTACTTGACACGAAATTCCCCATATACATATATTAGGCCATAATTATTACTGCGTTCAAATTACATACATACATATATAATTATTTATTTATTAAACTACCCAGCAAAAACTCGGTACTTCCATAACCACTTACTTTTCAATGACTACAACTTTCCGTCTGCATTACTAAGAAGTACTCTAGTAATGACTTTCTTATAATCTGATATAGAAGTACTTTATTTTCGGCTTTGTCATTTTGTTTGCACATTTTATTTAAATGCGTTATAAGAATTGTGTTTTACAAAAAAGAAAACAAAATTAGTTTTGTATGTGAAAACCATTATTTGACGCGCAATAAAATAGTTAAGCAGTGGTGCAGTGTGTAGAACATTTGACTAACAAACCAATTCCTGCTTCGTATTCTAGCTGGCTCTTTTTATTATTAAAAAACAAAACAACTTACTCAACAACTGTTTAGTAAGAGAAATTGCAAGTACTTCTTTAACTCCCTATTTGTAAGCGTGCGCAGAAGTACTTGCCTCCAATGACATCACCGTGTAAAAATAATGACTTAAAATGCTAATGAAGAAGTAGTGAAAAGAGTTTTTATTAGCTTTTTAACTCATTACTTTTCAATGTAAGTTTTTCCTGGGTAGTTTTTAAAACAATTTTTTTCAAGGTTGGCAACCGTTATCGCTAAGCTATCGTTACCTCAAAAACACTTTTCAGCACAACTACCGTTACCGCTAAAATACCGATACCGAAATAAGCCAAAATACCAAAAACGCTAAAATATCAATACCGAAATAAGTTAAAATACTGATAACGCTAAAATACCAATACCGAAATAAGCCAACTTACCTATAACGCTAAAATACCAGTACCGATATTTTATTAAAAAAAAAAAAACTAAAATTTCCAAAAAATTAGTAACTCACTTTATTAATATTGTTAACATCACTGGCGTTTTTTATTTCTATCTCAAACATTGACAACAACAAATTGATTTTGTCATTTGATTATATTGATTTTGTCATTTGATTATATTAATTTTGTCATTTGTAACATATCGAAATATAGGTCATAAACCCACAAAAGTATATATATTATGGGTCCTTATTAAATTATAACCCCCATTATCTCAATGTCTGGATATATTTTATCGTAAGGTTAAATTAAAATTCTATGAGTATCGGTTCATAATTGACGCATATAAGGCCCCCTTCAGAATATTACTCTTAGGCTCACGGTTTAAAAATTGAACAAAAAATATTTTGCAAAAATTAATATTTTGTTAGTTCAAAGGAGCTCGGTCCATAATTGACTTAAGCCATATTCCAAATATCACCCTGATGTTCCTTTCCATTCCTTTTACGGCATACAATTTTATGATGGGTATAAGAGATTCTGCACAGCCGAATATAGGACTCTCACTTGTTACTTTTCATTTATGTTTTATTAATGAATGAAAATTTTAAAAAAGTACATAAAACAATAATACCAATGTTATTTTCTTATATTTAAAAGTTTGCTGATGCATTTATGAACATATTTTTAATTATTTAAATCATATCGAAATGACCCCTAAAATATATTTTTTGTACCCTACCGATAACCCTAAAATATCAATACCGAAATAAGCCAAAATACCGATAACGCTAAAATACCAATAACGAAATAAATGAAAAAACCTACAACGCTAAAATACCAATACCGAAATTAGTCAAAATACCGATACCGCTACCTTATCACCGTTTCGAAACGGTTGCCAACCTTGATTTTTTTCTTTTAATACATACATATATACATACATACACATACATACATACATACATACATACATACATACATACATACATACATACATACATACATACATACATACATACATACATACATACATACATACATACATACATACATACATACATACATACATACATACATACATACATACATACATACATACATACATACATACATACATACTACATACATACATACATACATACATACATACATACATACATACATACATACATACATACATACATACATACATACATACATACATACATACATACATACATACATACATACATACATACATACATACATACATACATACATACATACATACATACATACATACATACATACATACATACATACATACATACATACATACATACATACAGACATACATACATACATACATACATACATACATACATACATACATACATACATACATACATACATACCTACATACATACATACATACATACATACATACATACATACATACATACATACATACATACATACATACATACAGACTACATACATACATACATACATACATACATACATACATACATACAATACATACATACATACATACATACATACATACATACATACATACATACATAACAGACATACATACATACATACTACATACATACATACATACATACATACATACATACATACATACATATACATACATACATACATACATCATACATACATACATACTACATACATACATACAATACATACATACATACAATACATACATATATAGAGGCCAGCCACAATTCTATTTCGATTGATAATCGTTTATTTAAATTTAATTTCGAATTTGTTTGATTTTTACACAGAGGGAAAATATTTTCTAACAAACGTTTTATGGAAATAAATTTTATTTACTGATTCAATAAATGTTGTTTGAGTTTTTGTTTTACGTCTGCATACAACAATAAAACTAGTTTTGGAATATATTAAAATGAATTGATATAATTCTTATTTGGTTTATAACATTAATGTATAAGTATTTCAGTTTTAACCCTACAAAGTAATACATTCTAGAATGAGAATTGAATTGTTGTAAGTATACAAGTTATATATTTATACGAATTTTAGTTTTATTGAATCCGTGGCATTGTTGTTAAAATTTCATATATATTTTTTTAACAAATTTTTTATAGATTCAATAATGCATTGAACACATAGTCAGCGTTACCCTTGGAAAATTTCGAAAAGTCACACAAAAAGGGGATTTTTCGGAAAAAAAAGTCGTACTGAAAGGGGATTTTTAACGCAAAAAGTGTCAACGTAGGTAAAATTTCATTTGTATTTAAATGTGCATTAATTTGGTAAATAAATCAAAATAGTTAACCATGATCAGTGTTGCCACTTTTGTTATTATTAACCAAAATTGGTTATTTTTATTTTGCATGTGTACATGTGAATTATTTTTTCGTTTTGGTTATTTTTTGCAATGTGTAATATGTGGAATTTTTTTTTTTACTATTCGAAATTTTTTTATTACTGCAATTTGTACATCTACTGGTTATACTTATGTACACAAAGGTATTTTTCGATATCTTAATTGGTTAGGATTTAGCAAAAGTACCTATGAGCTTTCCACATATTAAATGAGTTGATTTAAATCATAACAACATCGTAATATTATTTTATTTACACTAGTCAATCTAACACCGTGAATAATGAATCCTCTCTCTCCTTTTGGTGCATCCATGAACTTAAAGTCACTTTTTAGGTCGATTCAAACTCGTCCGTCCTTCCGTTAATAGTTCTATTGGAACTTTTTATGTAAAGAACTCGCGGTACTTATATGAAAAAACGAAGTAGGCTGTATTTCGCATTTCGATTTTTATGGAATTTGGTGGGAATAGTCTACGTACTTAGTACATTATGTCCTCCAAATTATATTTAAAATTTAAAGATACTGTGCTAATTTGCCGAAATTCTAAGATAAATGATTTAATAAGAATTAATAAAGTATTTTCCGCTAATTGATGCAAGAATAGTATCACAATATCTTTAAAGTATTAATCAATTGATATTTTTAAGTAACACCGCTAAGGAAAATGAAATTGTATTGTATACAAAAGTTGTAATAACATCTAAACTCGTACGACGAACAATAATCGCGATATATTCAAAGATTTAATACTCATGATATTTGACTTCTACTATCTCACCATGACTTTTAGTTCTTTATTTACATTTTCTAGATGATGTTGTATACTAGTTTTTATTTTACTGTCTTAAATTCTAAATTTTTGTCAATTTGTCGGATAATTTGGATAGATTACGTTTACAAATATTGCTGAAGTTATGAATGTAATGCTAACATCCGCTACATGATATTATAATTTAAACTCAAATTTCGAACGAAATCTCCAAATCAGTACATAAAATGGGAAGAATTTTATAATTAAAAACTCAGTTATTTTTTAAAATAAATATTAATTACACTTATTAACGAATCCGCGAAGAGACTTATATTTATTGTTGAAAACACGATAGAGTCGAAAAGAAACAAGATAGAAAACTGAAATATTATGAGTATCGGTATATAATTGACTCTATCCCTCATAAAAAGTCTCCTTAGAAAATGACTTTAAAGCTCATAATGTAGGTACTGCAATATAGCAACAAAATTCAACATAATCAAGTTTTAAAGGAACTAAAATATCTCTGTCAGATTTTATGAGAATTGGTCCATAATTGACCATACGTCTCATATAAGATCCCGTACAGAAAATTACTTTAACGCTTATAACTGTCTTCATAATACCAGTTTAGCGGCGAAATTTAACATAGTTCCACTTCAGAAAATGAATTTGTTATTTTAATGTCTAAATGTAAACATGAAACAAATAAAAATAATTTTGTTTACTTTTTTCTTAATTTGGTTATTTTTTATTCGAATTTTGGTTAGAAAAAAATTTTGTTGTGGCAACACTGACCATGATACAACCATTAACAGATAGAATGAGTAGAGAGAGTTGTCAAAAAAACTGAAGAGAGAAAAACTTAAAAATATCCAAACGAAAAACCACAAAAAATACCATTTAATGCAGAGTTCCTCGCTAGTATCCCTCAGAGAACAGAATGAAACCATTCATGTTTACTGACCATTCGCAAATTCATTGCTTTTGAATTGTTTTTACTCGACAATAATACAAATATGCATTGCCTTTATTACAATCTCTTTTTATATGATTTTATACATCAAGCAACGAAATAATTCAATGCCACACTAATAAACTAAAAACATTTGCACTATTCGTCCAGAATTCGTTGCAGAGTATGAAAGCAAACGAAACCTTTCGCAAACGTTTATATAACCCTGCCAGCAATTTTGTAGTCGACTACGAGAAAAATTCACTTCTAGTTTACTTTTACAGACTGACTATAAGCTAACTACAATGTAATGCAGAGCTGTCCCGAAATTGTGTATTTGGCAACTTAAAGAACCGACTTTTAAATACTAACTACAAGCTAACTATAATGTAATGCAGAAGTGCCTCAAAATTATCTGGAGGGAATCAATTGTATTTCAACATGTTTTCTCTTGTTTCTCTATTATTATGATTTTATTTGTTAACTTTAGTAGACTGACTATAAACGAACAACAATGTAATGCAGAAATGTTCCAAAATTTGGTATTTATTAACGTAAACAACCGACTTTTAAAGACTAGGTACAAACTAACTATCATATAATGCGGGAGTACCCCAAAATTATCTGGAGAGCATTTTGTTTCGACATGTTTTCTCATGTTTCTTTATTATTTGGAATTTTGTTTTACATTTTTGTCATTTCCTTGTATACGTTGTGAAATTAGAGTCAGTAAATTGGAAAAATTAATTATAAAAGGTTAAATATTTCAAAACTCGGTCCCTAAATTCTAAATTCTGCTGATTAATACTGTAAATATAATACATTAACAGTTAACATTACACATAACATTTTAAAATTTATTTTAGATTTGGATCAATGGGAATCATGGAAATAATGAACAAATCATTCATAATTTTATGGATACCGGTGTTATTATTAGTTCCCCTGCAGAAAACTGATGTCTATTAATTTTAACGAACTAATATCATAACTTGTATTAAAGTGAAATGTAATTTAGATAACTAGTAGTTAAATTTATATATATTTAAATATATTTAATTAAAATTTAATTAATAAATACAGTAGGGAATACAAAAGAAAACTATTACTTGACTTTTCTGCAACTAACTTTAAGTTAGTTAATAAAGAGTTAACTTTAAGCTAAGTTTTTTGTAACTAACTTTAAGCTAGTTGAAAAGGCATGCAGAGTCGGACAATTGACTACTGCGTAGGACATCGCCATGTTAAAATAGTCAGTTGGCTCCATTAAAAATAATCCAAGAATCAACCATAACTAGTTGATGAAAAAGTCAGCTTTTAATGCATTTAAAGTTAGTTGAGTTGCTGGCAGGGTAATGTACAATACTAATACAATGTACATGAGCAAGACTAAAACAAATACTTTTGAAGTAAGAAAACAAAAGCAGAAACGTATTTAATGAAACATTTATTTAGTGCGTTTGATTTCAATTATTTTTTTATTGTTTTTAATTTCTATACATTATGTTATTTTGTATTAATACAAAGTATTATTTGAAAATATATTGTAGACTGAAACATTTTGTAGTTTGAAATATATTAAGCTTTTAAAAATTTTTTGAAATCTATTTCTTTACAAAATACACAATTTATTTATAGTTTTCTTTTGGATTTTAATTTGTAAATTTTCTTTTATTTTACATCATAATATTGAAAATAAAACAAAAAAATAGGTTTCATACCACCGTCCGACACTCAAAATTAGACACGAACCGAATGATATACGTCTGAAACTATAAATTTAATGGAGAAAAGCTCCGTTTATAGTTTTTCACTTCGTTATCCTGTGTCCTTTTTAAAGGACTTCAAAGTTTTAAAAAGTGCATTTTCAAAAAATATTTCTACTGATCAAACAATGCCAAATTTGATGTGAAGCGAACAAGAAGACTTGTAAAATGTTTTGTGTTATTATTATTTTATTCTGTCAAGATCAAAAGATGTAAAAAATGCCTTTAATTTTTTTTAATAATATTGAAAAAATAAATAGATATTAAGGGATAAAAATTTTAAAAGACATTTTTGACATCTTTTTATCCTGACAGTATAAAATAAAAATAATACAAAATATTCCCCAACTCTTCTTGTTCGACCACTTTTTATATTGTTTGATCAGTAGAAGTATTTGAAAATATTTTTTGAAAAATGTACTTTTTAAAATTCTGAAATACTTTAAAAAGGATACAGCATCACGAAATGAAAAACAAAAAACGCAGTTTTTGTCCATTAAATTTCTAGTTTCAGACGTATATCATCCGGTTCGTATCTAACGAATTTTTCTCTTTTTGTCGGACGGTTTGACAACAAATTTGATTTTGTATTAAAGACAATGAAACCCTGATATTATTACAAAGTATTGTAATGTAAAACCCCCTTTAGAGTTTATAAAAAAACGACATTTGGAGAAACCGGTTTGTCGGTTAACCAAAAATTGGCTATTTGTGCAAAATGTGCAAAATTGCATCAAATCATCTAGAAAATTGCTAGAGAAATTTAAACCAATTTAAATCGAAACTGACAAGAAATATTTCTGCAGAAAGTTTGTTCCATATACAGCAGTCCGGCTGAAGAACGATTTTCCCTGGTCTACTGACAAAAATCGGGTTCGCTCTTAATAAATATCGTTGTGTAAAAATAATTGAACAACTAACCTAATTTCAGAAATATAGTAAATTCCATTGTATTATCGAAAATACTTTAACAATAAATAATATATTTTTTATACCCTACACCACTTTAGTGGGGAGGGTATATTGGGTTTGTGCTGACGTTTGTAACATACAAAAATATTCGTCCTATACCCACCTTAAAGTATACCAATCGGCTTAGAATCGTTTTCTGAGTCGATTAGGCTATGTCCGTCTGTCCGTCCGTCTGGCTGGCTGGCTGTCCATGTAAACCTTGTGCGCAAGGTACAGGTCGCAATTTTCAAGATAATTGGATGAAATTTGGCACACACTCCTTTTTTGGCCGAAGCCTATTGAAAATGGTTAAAATCGGTCCATTATTTCACCTAGCCCCTAGCTAAATATTCATGTATATTGATAAAAAGCGGCACAACTATGTTTAATACAAGCCTTGATGACCTTGCCAAATTTCATAGAGATCGGGCCTCATTTCACCCTAGCTCCCATATAAAGTCCCCTTCAGAAAATTACTTGAATGTCCAAAATTAACTTATAAACACAAATATAGCGATGAAATTAAGCACAATAAAATATTATGTAAATATAAATATATTCACAAAATTTTATCAGGCTTGGTCCATATTTGCCCCTAGCCCCCATATTCAGAAAATTAGTTTTTCATCCATAAATTGCTTAAATGTATCGGAACAAGGTAATAGAAGATAAATGCTTTATTATGAAAAATAAATCACATTTAATATTCATAACTGGTGTAGGGTATCATATGGTCGGTCACGCCCGACTATACATTCTTACTTGTTTACTTTTCCGATTTCTTGACGATTTAAAAATTATTTAACGATTTTGCCGATTTTTAAGACCAGTTTTGACGATTTTATGCCAGTTTTATCTAGCAACAGTGATTATTATGCATTCCATAATAATGTAATTTCTGAAACAAGCCGACATCAATCTACTTTGTTGAATGCTTTCAAGCAACTAAATAACATTTTTGTATTTTTTACGATCTTGTTAAGAGCGAAAATCTTCATATACAGAATACTATGATCAGCGATGAAATTCGAAATAATTAACGTTTATATACCAATACATCCTCCATCCTCCAAATTTTATGAGGATCGGTCCATATTTGACCACTTTGACTAACTCCTATATAAAGACTATTTTAGACAATTGTTGTTCATCAATGAATTGCTTAAATGCATTGGAATTAAAGAAATATTCAACATAAAAGTTTTAAAATATACTCATGGTGTATCATATTGTTTTTTACTACCTGTTTTTTAATTTTTTAACATTTATGCAAAAAGGATTATATTCATAAGTAAGAAAAATTATATTAACACTCTTATATAAATGTCACAATGCTTTAAAAATCGTTATCTGTTCATGTTTTCCGAATGAAGCCTAATACTTATTACCAGGGAAACCAAAATATGCAAATGCATGTTTTTTGTGGTGCGTCGTATGGACTCATGGATAAGATATTTACACGTTTCAGACCAATTTAAGAATTTTGGCATCGATTTGTTAGATCATATTTTTGCATATTTTACCCATAAGAGCATAATTTTGCATGATTTGACTTTTGTACCATATTTAAGGCATATTTTCGAGTTTTTAGAGCATATTTTACTCTTTTAGTACATATTTTGAAGTTTTTCGCTTTTTTCATTTTTGTAAATTTTTAATTTTCTTTTTAAAACTTTATTTAAACAAAATCAAATTTAATTTTTTTATTTTTTTAATTTTTTCGCCTATTTTATAATTTTGAAAAAAATTATTTTCATTTGTAGAACTTGAAAACTGCAAAAAATACATTAGTCTCATGAAAACCAATGTTATAGTTTTTTATTCAATTGCTTTAGTTTTCATGAGGCCAATCCATTTTTATCGTTTAAAAAACTAGTATTTATAACACTGTTAGTATGTCAAAAAGACACAGAAAATGCCGAGACACCTAAACTTAAATTTGGGTCGTAGAAAAAAGTTTTCACGCATACACATAAGAACTAATAATAAAAAACTAAAAATATGTGCATAATTAATTCAAATGGACTCTAGTTTCATATATTTATATATTTTTCTATGCGTGAACATTTTTTTTTTAAATTAAATAATCGAAAAACACCTCAGAAACAGTGTAAGTTTTAAAATCCAATATCTCCCGATTTTGACCCAACTTTTCAAAACGGAGTATGCCACTAGATTCTACGACCGAAAATTAAGTTCACGTGTTTCGGCGTTTTTCTATGTCTTTTTGAAAGTTGAAATTTTACTTACAGTGTAATTATTGGATTTTATCACAACACCGATTAAAATGTCAGTTTAGAAGCTATGAATACAATTGGAAGAAATGTGTTAAACTTTGTCATTTGAAATATGTTTTTTTGGGGACCAAATGGCTTCATGTTATTTATTGGTTATCTGAACGTAAAACTAAGTTCTATTAAACTAGTTTTTCAAACTATGAGATGAATCAATCATAAAAAAAATCTTGTAGAAAGAAATATGACATTAAATATTATTATTTCATTACAATTTCAGTCTTTTTGAGCTTTTCAATGTTTAAAAAATAATAAAAAAAATTATTTTTGAGCATATTTTTATACCCTCCACCACCATCAGTCCACCAGTTTGTCATTGCGTGTGTAACACCAAAAAATATTCATCTGAGACCCAACAATGTATATATATTCTGGGTCCTTATGAAATTCTGAGTCGATTTAGCTATGTCCGTCTGTCCGTCTGTCTGTCTGGTTAAAACTAAGCAAATGAAATCAACCAAATTCACTGAGATTATTCATTGTTTTCCTAAGCAGTAGGTATTGAAAATCAGCAAAATCGGTTCACAACGTAAAAAGTTATGAGTAAAAATTTCAGACTACCTAAAAAAATTAAGTTTTTTTTCTCTAATTCTTGAGTAGTTTTCTCAGAAACTACCAAAGATAATTCGACAAATTTTGTCACAGATTATTTTTTTCATCTATAGATTAATTATGTTTAAAATTGTAATAATCGATCCAAAATTTCCCATAGCCCCCATACAAAGGTACATATTCCCGGAAATTAATTTATCGTTAATAACATCCTCAAATATATCGGTATCAACACAAAATTTTGTACATATTGACATTATATGAACAGGAATCAAAACTACGGACTGTAAACTACGGAGATCTGTATCGGTCCACAATTGGTCATAGTTCCAATATAAGGTCCACTTTCGAAAATCACTTAAATGAACATATTTTATTGATAAATAAAGCTATCGGGATAAAATTCGACATGAATATGTTTTGTATATACATAAATCGTTCTAAGGAATTTTTTCCCGGATCGGTCCATAATTGGTCATAGCTCCCATATAAGGTTCACATCCGAAAATCACTTAAACGAGCTTAATTCATAGATAAATAAAGCTATCTGGATAAAATTCGACATGAATGTGTTTTGTGTGTATATGAATTACTCTACGAAATTTGTTCCGGATCGGTCCATAATCGGTCATAGCTCCCATATAAGGTCCACTTTCGAAAATCACTTAAATGAACATATTTTATTGATAAATAAAGCTATCGGGATAAAATTCGACATGAATACATATTCATGAATACATATTCATACATGTATATACATAAATCATTCTACGGAATCTTTTTCCGGATCGGTCCATAATTGGTCATAGCTCCCATATAAGGTTCACATCCGAAAATCACTTAAACGAGCTTAATTCATAGGTTAATAAAGCTATCTGGATAAAATTCGACATGAATGTGTTTTGTATGTATATGAATTACTCTACGAAATTTGTTCCAGATCGGTCCATAATCGGTCATAGCTCCCATATAAGGTCCACATCCGAAAATCACTCAAATGCGCATAATTCATTGATTAATAAAGTTACCAAGGTAGAACTCGAGGTGAATATGTTCTGTATATACATATAAATCAATTAGTGAAATTTTTTCCGGATCAGTCCACAATTGGTACTGGCTCCCATATAAGGTCCACATCCTAAAATCACTCAAATGCGCATAATTATTGATAAATAAAGCTATCAGGGTAAAACTCGACGTGAATTTTTTTTGTGTATAATCATCCGTGAACATTTTCCACATCGGTCCATAATTGGTTACATTCCATATAAGGAATTTTTTCAGCATCGGTCCATATCTAGCTCCCATATAAGGTTCACTTCTGAAAACCACTTAATGCTACATAATTTATTATTTAACTCGACATGAGTATGTTCTGTGTATAGATAGGTTTATATAAGTTTGTCATTCCGTGTGTAACACCAAGAAATAGTCATCTGAGACCCAACAAAGTATATATATTCTGGGTCCTTATGAAATTCTGAGTCGATTTAGCTATGCCCGTCTGTCCGTTTGTCTGTCTGTGTAAAACACGCTAACGCTAAAACGAAGCAAGATAATTTAACCAAATTCACCAAAAATATTCACTATTATCCGGTACAGTTTGGTATTGAAAATGAGCAAAATCGGTTCACATCGAGAAAAGTTATGAATCAAAATTTAAAACAACTCCGAAAAAATAAGCATTTTTTACACATTCTGATGTAATTTTCTCGAAAACTATGCAAGATAATTTCATGAAAGTCATCATATATTCGTTTCTACACAATATCTTGATTCTTGCTGAAAATTGCCAAAATCGGTCCATAATTTCATATACCTCCCATTCAAAAGTACATATTCCCGGAAAATTAGTTTTTTGTTAATAACTTCCGTCAGTATGTTGATATCTTCATAAAAATTTTACAACTTAAAATCTTATGTCAATTCATTGAGAGAAAACATTTTCTGGATCGCTCCATAATTGGACATAGCTTCTATACAAGGTCCCCTCCCGAAAATCACTTTAACGCGCATAACTCATTACTAAATTAAGATATCCATATAAAATTTGGAATAAGTATTGCTCATACGCACAGAAATATTAGTATGAAATTTTTTTCCGATCGGTCCATAATTGGTCATAGCTCCCGTACGAGGTCCCCTTCCGAAAATCACTTAAACGCACATAACTCATTACTAAATTAAGATATCCATATAAAATTTGGTACAAGTATTGCTCTCATATACAGAAATATTACTATGAAATTTTTTTCCGATCGGTCCCCAATTGGTCATAGCTCCCATACAAGGACCCTTCCCGAAAATCACTTAAACGCGCATAACTCATTACTAAATTAAGATACAAGTATTGCTCATATGCACAGAAATATTACTATGGAATTTTTTCCCGATCGGTCCATAATTGGTCATAGCTCCCGTACAAGGTCCCCTTCCGAAAATCACTTAAACGCACATAACTCATTACTAAATTAAGATCCGTTGCTACACGGATGGCTCTAAATTAGGGGACAAAGTGGGTCTGGGGTTCTATATTGAAGACCCAGAAACAGAAATATACCACCGTTTACCTAATCATAACACAAGCTTCCAGGCAGAAGTACGAGCAATAACGGAATGTGTAAATTGGATTAGAATAAATATGGCGCCCACAGGGCTTAATATATTTACCGACAGCCAGAAGGCAATTTGTGCGATATCAGGTGATAGAATTAAATCTAAGACCGTATTGGATTGTAAGAAAGCTTTAACTGAATACTCTCCCAGAGGTAAGGTTCACATCATATGGGTACCAGGCCACTCGGGAGTAATCGGCAACGAAAGGGCGAATGTAATAGCTTTAAAGGGAAGGGAGCTCGGTGTAGTTAACCTGACAAACGCAAAACCATTCGACGCAACAAAAGCTGAATTAAAAATATGGATGAGAGAATCCCATAAGGCCTCTTGGAATAATGAAACGGTGGGTAGAACCACAAAGATTCTATGGGGTGACCCTGATGAGAGCAAGACGAGAAATCTTCTCAAAATGAGCAAGTCTGAGGTTAGTATGATGGTACGTATTCTCAGTGGACACACAGGATTACGAGCACATCTATACAAAATTGGACGTGCGAATTCAGACGAATGTAGAGCATGTGGAGAGGACAGTGAAACTCTGGAGCACTTTCTTTGCCATTGTCAGGCATTCGTCGAAGTTAGATCCAAGTATCTTGGAAGTGATGTTATTCCGGAAATAACATTCTTAACCAACACCGATTGGAAGATTCTTAGGAATTACGTCCAGGAAACTGAGTTTCTGAACATGGAAAAATAATACATTCAGTGAACAATTTTTTTTTTCTTGAATTGGAGCGCACAACAGGCCCGATAGTGGCCTAGGTGTATTTCTTCGGATTTGATGTAGTATACATCCTCCTATCAACCTAACCTAACCTAACCTAAATTAAGATATGCATATAAAGTTTGGTACAAGTATTGCTCACATATACAGAAATATTACTATGAAAGTTTTTTCCGATCGGTCCATAATTGGTCATAGCTCCCATACAAGGTTCCCTCCCGAAAATCAATTAAACGCACATAACTCATTACAAAATATTGATATCCATACATTTAGCAAAAATATTCCTCTTATATGCATAAATTACACTATAAAATTGTTTTACGATCGGTCCATATTTGGTCATAGCTCTCATACTAGGTCCCCTCCAGAAAATCACTTAAATGCACAATATTCATTGCCAAATAATGATATAGATACAGAATTTTGAAATTTTGTCTTTATATACATAATTAGTCATAGCGCCTTTACGAAAATCTCTTAAACGCACATTACTCATTACCAAATAAAGCTATTGATACAAAATTTGGCACAAATATTAGTATTATATTAATATTAGGTCCATAACATGGGTGCGGTCGGTCTCATGCAAATGTCCCTTCAGAAAATCACTTGAACACACATTACTTATTACTAAATTACAATATAGATACAAAATTTGACTGAAATATAGCTTTTATGTACAGAAATTTTGCTTAAAGAATTTTTTACGATCGGTTTATAATTGGTCATATCTCCCATATTAAGTCCTTCCACCAAAAGCAATTTAACCGTATTTAACTAATTGCATTATCAATTTGTGTAGAACAAAATTATATATATGTATTTTGAAAATCCTTAAATCTTTCACACACATGCACATTATTAAATATCGTTAAAGAATATTTTAGGTCGCTATAAAAATATAAAAGAAAATGGGGTTTTTAATGTTCAATAAATCTTGTAATTGTAACAGATTTAAGCTGTTTAAATCTTGGAGTTTTTCCATTTAAGACATGAGAAAACTTATTTCTACAAGTATTTGATCTATTAAAAAAGTATTACTATAAAAATAGCTGGTGGAGGGTATTTAAGATTCGGCTCAGCCGAATATAGCACTTTAACTTGTTTAAATTTTTAGAGCATATTTGAGTTTCCCTGCTTATTACAATAAAAACGAAACAAAACATACAATTTTATACTAAAAATTACAAATATTTTAAACCGGCTAACCGAGCCACAAAAATCGGATAAACAGGTTAACCGAAAATCAATATTTTCAAAAAATCGTTTCACGAAAAACCAAAATACAGTCAAAGCCCAGTATAACAAATACTCACTTTTACGAATTCGGGATATAACCAATGAGTAAATTTCTTACATTGACTACCTTATATAACGAATGTTTTATAATTTTCAAGCTCAGTATAACGAATGGTTTAAAAAATGGTAAAAACAAAAAGAATGTAACAAAAGCAGAGAACATAAAAAATGTTCGTTGAAGTACCGTTGGTTTTCATTGTATACAAACACACAGTGCTTTTGAACAAGTGATCATAAAAATTGTAGTCATTTGTAACAAGTTGTGAGTTTTATTTTATAAAAAGATGGGAAATAGAAAAAGAATTTCTTTAAGTGAAAAAATAAAAATTTTAGAAGAGTGCAAAAATGGAATATCGTTTTCAGTGATTTCAAACAAATATAAAATATCAAAATCATCCATATGTACATTAAAGAAAATGAAAAGTAAAATCGTTTCAAATCTTGAAACTACAAACAATGGATCAAAAAACCGTCGATCCATCAGAAAGGGAGAATATCCCGTAATGGAAGAAAAACTCTATCAGTGGTTTCTTAATCAAAGAAAGCATTTTATTCCGGTCAATGGGACAACATTAAAATTGAAGGCTATGGAAATTCAAAACCAGTTCTGCACCGGTGGTTTTCATGCTAGTGATGGATGGTTATCCAGATTTAATAAAAGGTATGGTGTACGACTTTTGAAGGAATCTGGAGAAAAATTGTCGTCAAGAGAAGATTTGGTGGATCCGTTTAAGAGGAGTTGCAGAGAGTTATTCGAGAAGAAGGTTTATCACATGATTCTGTATTTAATGCTGATGAAACAGGTTTGTTTTGGAAAATACTTCCAAACAAAACATTTGTTCATGCTGGTGAATCAACAGCACCTGGAAGAAAACTATCCAAAGAAAGGATAACTGCTCTTCTAAGCGCTAATGCATCAGGAAAAAAGAAAATGACGCCCCTTCTTATTGGAAAGGCGAAAAAACCTCGATCATTTCGAAATAAAGTTTTACCAGTTAATTATCTGCACTCAAAAAAAGCATGGATGAATACCGGAATTTTTTAAGGTTTTTTTTTTTGAAATGTTTATTCCTGAGGTAAGCATTCTTAAAAGACATTTGCAACAGATTATTATTAACCTTTGTTATTAGATCGAGTCAAATAATTTGCCAATGAAGGCTTTGCTGATACTGGACAATGCTCCAAGTCATCCTCCTGCAGGAGAACTCGTAAAAAATACAGAAGATGGGAAAATTTGGACAATGTACATGCCACCAAACGTGACACCTCTTATCCAGCCAATGGACCAAAACGCCATTTGCTTACTTAAATTACACTACAGAAATAGCCTCCTTTCAAAAATAGTGGCATCTGAAACAGATGACATCATTAATTTTTTAAAAAGTCTTTCTCTTTATGATGCATCCTGTATGATTGGTCTCGCCTGGAACAATGTTAAGGAGGACGCATTATCTAAATGTTGGAAAAAAATTCTAGTTTTTGAAAATTTTGAGTTTGATGATGAGGACGAGATCCTCCTTTCTAGACCTTTTCAAAGGGATGAAGTACAATGTGTAAGACGTGGACTCAGACTATTAAGTACAATTTTTCCAAATGTAAGAAAATTTAAATCCATGCCTTAACGTTTTCACATTTGGTTTATCTATTCTTTAATTATACCCTACACCACTTTAGTGGTGTAGATCATTTTCTGAGTCGATTTAGCTATGTCCGTCCATGTAAACCTTGTAATCAAACTACAGGTCGCAATTTTGAAGATAATTCAATGAAATTTGGAACATGATCTTCTATTGGCCCAGAGACGAAGCCTATTGAAAATGGTTAACATCGGTCCATTTTCTCATCTAGCCCCCATACAACTGAACCCCCGAATAGGGCTTGTAAAATTTTAATCAAACTATAGGTCGCAATTTTGAAGATAATTCAATGAAATTTGGCACATGATCTTCTATTGTCCCAGAGACGAAGCCTATTGAAAATGGTTAACATCGGTCCATTTTCTCATCTAGCCCCCATACAACTGAACCACCGAATAGGGCTTGTAAACCTTTTAATCAAACTACAGGTCGCATTTTTGAAGATAAATCAATGAAATTTGTCAGATGATCTTCTATGGTACCGGAAACGAAGCTTATTGAAAATGGTTAACATCGGTCCATTATTTCACCTAGACCCCATACAACTGAAAACGACGAATAGGGATTTTAAGTTTATAATTATGTTTAATATACTCGTATCTCGACAAAAAGCTGCAAACCAAGTTCTATACTAGCCTTGATGACTCGCATGAGCTTTATAATTATAGGGTCTCATTTGACCATAGCCCTATACAAATCCCCCTTCAAAATTTGACTTAAATGTCCACAATTTTATTCAACAATAAGTGGCTTAAGTATAATTCAAGGCAAGGTGCAATTCAACTTAAATGCTTTATTATGAAAACTAAATCACATTTTATTTTTGTAACAGGTGTAGGGTATTATATGGTCGGCCTCGCCCGACTATAATTCCTTACTTGTTTTAGATTCCATTTAGTACAGACGATTTAAACGTTTGGAACAATGGAGACTTAAATGATATTACTTTGGATGAAGATGACGAAAATGAGGAAAATATTGAAATTGTTGACCAATTTTCTAATAATGAAACGATAATAAAGCATTCTGAAGTAATAAAATGTTTTGATAAATGTATACAATGGGGTTCCCAAAATAATATTAATATTTCAAAACAATTAGTACTTCGAGAAATACAGGAAGAAGCTCTTCAAATGAGTCTTCAAGTTATTTGCAAACAAACGTCTATAAATGATTTTTTTCCACCAACTTACATAATTGTTAACACATTTACTCACTTATTGATTATCAAACATTATTTTAAGGACATACCTATATATATATATATTAAAATGAACTAAATGTACTTTTCTTTTTTTAATAAAATTTTGATAAAAAAAACTTTGCGATATAACGAATTTTTCACTATAACGAAAGGGCCTGACAATATATCGTTCGTTATACCGAGCTTCGACTGTATGTATTAATAACCGATTTTTCGGTTAACCACCATGAATGAACAAAAACTTAAACCTTTATGAGCAAAAGAATCAGCAAACGTTTGCGAAATTTTTATGAATTTTAGAAAGTATAATCTTCATTCCATTCCATTCCAATCGTTTAGTATTCGTTGCTTTTGAGAGTATACGTTGACATTTGCAGAAGACAAGCAATACAAGCATCATTTTTCGTTACACTCATTTTTTTTTGAATAGTGCCGTGCATTGCATTATTAAATTAGTGCATATTGTCATTTCAAGGCTCGTTTTATGCGATTGTATTCATAATCCCAAAAATAAGCATTCAAACCGTTCTCTGGTATCCCTGCCAGCAATTTTGTAGTCGACTACGAGAAAAATTCACTTTTAGTTTACTTTTACAGACTGACTCTATAAGTTAACTACAATGTAATGCAGAGCTGTCCCGAAATTCTGTATTTGGCAACGTAGATAACCGACTTTTAAAGACTAACTACAAGCTAACTATCATGTAATGCAGAAGTATCCCAAAGTATGGAGAGAATTTTATTTCCACGTGTTTTCTCTTTTTTCTCTATTACATATTATAAATTTTATTTGTTGACTTTAGTAGACTGACTACAAACGAACTACAATATAATGCAGAAATGTTCCAAAATTTGGTATTTGTTAACGTAAACAACCGACTTTTAAAGAGTAGCTACAAGCTAACTGTTATATAATGCAGGAGTACCCTGGAGAGCATATTGTTTCGACATGTTTTCTCATGTTTCGTTATTATTTGGAATTTACATTTATGTCATGTTCTTGTATACATTGTGAAATTAGAGTCAGTAAATTAGAAAAATAAATTATAAAAGGTTGAATATTTCAAATCTCGGTCCCTAAATGCTAAATTCTTCTAATTGATACCGTAAATGTAATACATTAATAGTTAACATTATACATAACATTTTTAAATTTAGGGTCAATGGATACCGGTGTTATTAATAGTTCCCCTGCAGATACTGATGTCTATTAATTTTAACTACTATCATAACTTGTATTAAAGCGAAATGTAATTTACATAACTAATAGTTAAATTCTAAATATATTTAATTAAAATGTAATCCTAATAAATATTATAAATCTCTTTATAAGTCTGTTCGTTTGTTGTTTGTTCGTCAATCACGAATAAACGGCTGGACCGATTTGCTTCAAATTTGGAACATAGTTAGATCTATACTTGGAGAGTGTTATAGGCTATATTTTCGCAAAAAGGGGATAAAATGGGTGAAAAAGAACAAAATTAGTAGTTTTGATAGCAAAGTGCCGTTGCGAAAATTGGACTGGAAGGGGACAAAAAATAGGCCAAATGGCAAAAATCTGACAAAATTAGAACTTTTGTGCTTTAAAAACGACTTTTTTTCTACTCTAAAGCCAAAATATTATAAACTATGATTTTGATAGTCTCCGACATACATACAGTGGCGAACAAAATTAATAATTAATAAAATAAAGGAAAAATAAAAAAAAGTTTTCAATTTAAAATATTCAGTAGAACAATATAAAACAAGCAAGAAATTATAGTCGGGCGAGGCCGACCATATAATACCCTACACCTGTTACAAATATAAAATGTGATTTAGTTTTCATAATAAAGCATTTAAGTTGAATTGCGCCTTGCCTTGAATTATACTTAAGCCATTTATTGTTGAATAAAATTGTGGACATTTAAGTCAAATTTTGAAGGGGGATTTGTATAGGGGCTATGGTCAAATGAGACCCTATAATTATAAAATTCATGAGAGTCATCAAGGCTAGTATAGAAATTGGTTTTGCAGCTTTTTGTCGAGATACGAAAATATTAAACATAATTATAAACTTAAAATCCCTATTCGTCGGGTTCAGTTGTATGGGGTCTAGGTGAAATAATGGACCGATGTTAACCATTTTCAATAAGCTTCGTCTCCTGTACCATAGAAGATCTTCTGCCAAATTTCATTGAATTATCTTCAAAATTGCGACCTGTAGTTTGAATTAAAGGTTTACAAGCCCTATTCGGTGGTTCAGTTGTATGGGGGCTAGATGAGAAAATGGACCGATGTTAACCATTTTCAATAGACTTCGTCTCTGGGACAATAGCAGATCATGTGCCAAATTTCATTGAATTATCTTCAAAATTGCGACCTGTAGTTTGATTAAAAGGTTTACAAGCCCTATTCGGGGGTTCAGTTGTTTGGGGGCTAGATGAGAAAATGGACCGATGTTAACCATTTTCAATAGGCTTCGTCTCTGGGATAATAGAAGAACATGTGCCAAATTTCATTCAATTATCTTCAAAATTGCGACCTGTGGTTTGATTACAAGGTTTATAAGCCCTATTCGGGGTCTCAGTTGTATGGGGGCTAGGTGAAATAATGGACCGATATTAACCATTTTCAACAGGCTTCGTCCCTGGGACAATAGAAGATCACGTGCCAAATTTCATTGAATTATCTTCAAAATTGCGACCTGTAGTTTGATTACATAGCAAGATCGACTCAGAAAATGATTCTAAGCCGATTGGTATACTTTAAGGTGGGTATAGGACCAATATTATTGTGTGTTACAAACATCAGCACAAATCCAATATACACCACTAAAGTGGTGTAGGGTATAAAGAATACAAAATTAAATTCATGATAAATAAATATTAATCTAAAGATTAAAACATATTTATAAATAAAGTCGAAGTATCCAGTTTTGCACGTTTTAAAAAAATCTTGATTTTTAATGTTTTGCGCAAAGTCCTTTTGCTTTTATGACACTTTATATACGTTTAGGCGTACTTTCGACCAAGGTCTTAAAGGTCCGGTGCGGAATACTAGACCACTCCGTTTGTACTCTCGACCAAAGTTCTTTAAAATTTCTTGATGCATTATCGAATTACGCAAGACGTTTTTTTTAACAAAACCCATAAATTTTCAATTGGATTGTTTTCCGAGCATTGAGTTGGCCATTGCATCGTTTGAAAGCCAATTCTTTACGATTTTTGCCGTATGCTTCGGATCCCCATCATGTTGGAGTATAACCTCTGACTCTGGATATGCACATTCTTCCACAAAATCTGGAATATTGGATTGAAAATGCTCAAATAATCCTGATTTTTCATTATAGCATCTAATTTTACTAATGAACCGAGATTCTACCAAGTGAAACAAGCCCACACCATCAGACTACCACCCCCATGTTTCACCGTTTCTTTTTTAAACTTTCATAAGGGCGGTGTCAGTAATATTCCTTGCCATCAGACTGAAAACGATTAATCTTCGTTTCATCGGACCATATAACCCTTTTCCAGTCAACACTCCAATTTTTGTGCTTCTTGCAAAATTTAAGACGATCCTTCACATTTTTTTCTGATAATGCTGGTGTTTTCTGCTTTACGGCTGATATAAGGCCAATTTTACGAAGAGCTCTCCGGGCTGCCCATTTACTTAAGGGCTTATTTATGGCGACAGGAGCCTGTTTTTGGTGTTTTTACCTGTTTGGATGTCAATAAACTCTCGACCTTTCTTTTTTGTCATTTCGACCATTTGGTTTTCCAATAAACTTGATATTTTTCTTATTAAAACTAGAAAATTAAAATATTTGCAAAAATATTTGCAAAAATTCAAATATGGCTCACAAATGGTAACTGTTTGTTTTAATGCTTTCTTCAAAGGTAAATCAAGTAGCAGTATCCAAATTCATCGTTATTATACCCTCCACCACCATCAGTGGTGATAGAGGGTATATATAAGTTTGTCGTTCCGTGTGTAACACCAAGAAATATTCATCTAAGACCCAACTAAGTATATATATTCTGGGTCCTTATCAAATTCTGAGTCGATTTAGCTATGTCCGTCTGTCTGTCTGTCTGTCTGTCTGTGTAAAACACGCTCACATTAAAACTAAGCAAAGGAAATCAACCAAATTCACCCAAAGTATTTATTATTATCCTAAGCAGTTTGGTATTGAAAATCAGCAAAATCGGTTCACAACGTAAAAAGTTATGAGTAAAAATTTCAGACTACCTCGAAAAAAATTACGTTTTTTTCAACATTCTTTTGAAGTTTTCTCAGAAACTACCAAAGATATTTCGATGAATTTTGTCACACATTATTTTTTTATGCCTGTGATCAATTATGTTCAAGAATATTTCCCATAGCCCCCATACAAAGGTATATATTCCTGGAAATTAGTTTATCGTTAATAACTTCCTCAAATATATCGGTATCAACACAAAATTTTGTACATGCAAATATAATATGAACAGAAATCATACAGTCAACGTAGATCTCAGTCGGTCCACAATTGGTCATAGCTCCCATATAAGGTCCATTTCCGAAAATCACCTAAACGTATATATTTCATTGATGAATATAGCTATTGTGAAAAATTCGAGTTAAATATGTTTGTGTACATACAAATCAATCTACCAAATTTTTTACGGATCGGTCCATTATTGGTCATAGCTCCCATATAAGGCCCCACTTCCGAAAATCATTTAAAAGCTTATATTTCATTGTCAAATAAAGCTATCTTGAAAAATTCGACACAATATGTTTAGTCTAAATATGAATCAATCTACGAAATTTATGTATGTATGTATGTATGTATGTATGTATGTATGTATGTATGTATGTATGTATGTAGTATGTATGTATGTATGTATGTATGTATGTATGTATGTATGTATGTATGTATGTATGTATGTATGTATGTATGTATGTATTATGTATGTATGTATGTATGTATGTATGTATGTATGATGTATGTATGTATGTATGTATGTATGTATGTAGTATGTATGTATGTATGTATGTATGTATGTATGTATGTATGTATGTATGTATGTATGTATGTATGTATGTATGTAGTATGTATGTATGTATGTATGTATGTATGTATTGTATGTATGTATGTATGTATGTATGTATGTATGTGCTTTATAGACTTCTAAACTGCTGGACCGATTTTCCTGAAATTTTCACAGTTTCTTCCTGTATGTCTGGAAGGAACTATAGGCTACTTTTTATGTTGAAACCAGCTAAAACCCGGCGTGCTTTGCTACTCCTGTCGATATAAAATAAAAAATTTTAAAATATATTGATATGCATTTTTTGTTTATAAAAATTTTATTAATATTTGTTTGTCACTATCCAAAACCATAAAGTAATAAGACAAAGGAAGTTTAATATTTAAATATTTTATTAATTAATGATATTTATGTACATATATTATTTCTTAATAATTATTTCTTGCAAGGAGGATTTTATTTCATTGATGCGCCAGGAGGAACCGGAGAAACCTTTCTCATCTCATTAATTTTAGCTAAAGTTGGATCACAATATTGCCGTAGCCATTGCGTCATCAGGTATTGCAGCAACACTTTTAGATTATGCACTCAAATTACCGTTGAAAACACAATTTTCTGAAGATTATACATGTAATGTTAATAAAAATTCTTCAATGGGTAAAATCCTGCAAACATATAAAATAATAGTGTGGAATAAATGCACCATGGCCCACAAAAAATCCTTAGAAGCGCTTGATCGCACTTTAAAGGACATGAGAAGTAATTCTAATTTATTTGGAGGTGCATTAATTCTTTTAGCAGGTGATTTTCGCCAGACACTTCCTGTGATACCTGGTTCAACACCGGCTGATGAACTCAATGCTTGCCTAAAACCACCATATCTCTGGCAACATGTTCACACGTTAAAATTAACAACAAAACAATTGCTGGATTTAGGAAATGGAAAAATGACAATTGAGCCAACCACAAATTGTGTAAAGTTTCCCTCTAACTTTTGTAGGATCACACAATCAAAGAAAGAGTTAATATATTGTGTTTTTCCAAATCTTCAACGTAATTTCAAAAATAGGCAGTGGTTATGTGAGCGTGCTTTACTGGCACCCAAAACATTGACGTTAATTGTATCAATAATATTATTTTGAATAGAATCGATGGTAATTTAAAAACATATAAATCCATCGATACTGTTACAAATAATGATGATGTCGTCAATGTATCCCCACGAATTGAAGTTGAAAATTGGCGTTCCAATTATTTTATTGCGAAATACTGATCCACCACGTCTTTGTAATGGTACTCGATTAACAGTTAAAAAATTAATGAACAACTTAATCGAAGCAACGATTACAACTGGCCAATATAAAGGAACGGATGTCTTACTTTAACATCCATGTAAACATTTTGGGAAATAAATTGTCGGACTACCCATGAGGGGAGCAGCACCTTCCATATTAATAAAATACAAAAATTGGTTTATCTGGGAAACTAATAGAACTAAATTCTTCAAATTTTGTACTAAGAACTTAAATATTCATCTGAACATTTTGGAGAAAAAAAGAGGGAAATTTCGTCATGGGGGGCTTGGAGCCCCCATATAAATTAAATAGGAAAATATTATATCTGAGAAACTATTAGAGCTAGAATCTTCAAATTTTAATTGAAGAACTTTGACATTCATGTGAACATTCAGAGAATAACGGACGGACTTTCAATGGGGGGCTTGGCACCTCACATATGAATTAAATACAAAATTTCGCTTATCTGGGAAACTAATAGAACAAGATTCTTCAAATATTGCAAGAAGAACTTTATTATACATATGAACATTTTGGATAAAAAAGGGCGGACTCTCATCTGGGGGCTGTGAGTTCCCATATGAATTAAATAGAAAAATTCGTATATCTGAGAAACTATTAGAGCTAGAATCTTCAAATTCTACATGAAGATCTTTGACATTAATGTGAACATTTAGAGAATAACGGGCGGACTTTCAATGGGGTCTTGGCACCCCCTATATGGATTGAATACAAAATTTCGTATATCTGGGAAAATATTAGATTTTTTTTACTTTGTCATCGATTACATTAAAATCTTAATTAACGTTCGGAAAAAATTCATCTCTGGAAAACATTACAGTTAGAATCTTCAAAATTATTAAGAAGATTTTTTATTTATATTGCTTTTAGGGTAGCAAAGCACACTGGGTATAGCTAGTTTTGTATATATAAATCATTCTACGGAATTAATATACATTTTTCTCGACCTTATTAAAATTAGTTTGACATATGCATTAATGTTAGTACCCTCAATACGGAAACAAAAATTTTTCCAAGTTATCTGAAAATTAGATATTTAAATGAGTTTTAATAAAAAGTAGCTTGCTGGTGGAGGGTATTTAAGATTCGGCATAGCCGAATATAGCACTCTAACTTGTTTTTAAATTTATTTGTGTTGCTAGATTAATTAAATTTAAACGTGCAAAAGTGGATACACTGACTTTTTAATAAAACTGGCTACATCTTGAGATAAAGTTTCAATATTCGCGAATTTTCTATTGTTTTATTTTCTTATTCTTCTATTGCTTATTTTAAAACAAATATCTAATTTTTTAACATTTTCTGCATTTTATTGGGTTTTTAACATAAACTTGATTAATATGTATCCAGAAATCCCAGCCTTTGGGGAAAAACGGGTAAAAAGGGAAATCTATATTTACTGCGTAAAGGGACTCAATAAATTCATATTTTAAGACAATTCTAACTACTTCAATGAATAAAACAAATAAATAAACAAGTAAAAATTTATAGTCGGGCATGGCCCACCATATGATGGCCTACACCAGTGATTATGTTACCTTAATTCAGAAATAGGCTGACTTTCAAAACGTCAGTTGCTTTGTATACGAACAAAGTATAGTGTTTCATAACGCCGCAGTACAAAACATTGACAATGCATGGCCCACCATATGATGGCCTACTCCAGTGATTATGTTACCTTAATTCAGAAATAGGCTGACTTTCAAAACGTCAGTTGCTTTGTATACGAAGAAAGTATAGTGTTTCATAACGCCGCAGTACAAAACATTGACAATGCATACTGTTTCAAAACATCATCGACAATCAGCGCATCAATTTTAAAGTTGATGCTTGTTGAAATTATTTGCTAAAACTACACAAACAGCTCACTTACTAAAAACAATATTTTGCATCTTCTATATTTTAGAACGTGAAAATAAACAAATCATCGTTGCAATGTTTTGAAACTTTACATGTGTACAAGATTTTAATACCGCAGTGAAATTGTCTTTAGACTTTGTATTGGTACGTTTTGGAAGACAGCCATATTTTAACAATTTATTGACAAAAAAGCGATTTTCTAAAAGAGGGTTATATGGGGGTAGGTGGTTAATATGGGCCTATGCTTAAAAATGTTGGTAAAGGGATTTACGTCTACATTAAAGTTATTTATGTAGAATATCGCCGTAATATTAGTGTTTATAAGTGAATTTGAACCATCAAATCCTTTTATGAAGGGGACTTTATATGGGCCGATCATTACGAAAATCAGCAGTGTCATTAAAATTTATATAAAACTAAGTTTTGCCGATTTTTCGTGTGATACAAAAAACAGGAAAATCTGTACTTCTATGTTTCAAGTCTGATTTTTTTCGTTCAAAAGTAAAAATAGTTTAGACGATGAGTTTTTAGTTTCAGAGATATGAGTATTCCAAAGTCCACCCCTAAAGGGAAAAAAGGAAAACATTCAAACTAAACGGGTCAAAACGGCTAATTGTGTGTTGCTTTGCTACATTGTTTGTACTTTTATGAAATTTGATAAATAGATATTGTTTTATAGATATTTTTACGTAATCTGTCAAAAAATGTGCTTTTCAAAAATGTTTTTGCAAAACATCATTAAAGAGGAAAAGGTTCCTCCCTGGCGTGATTTTCTTAATAAATGTTCGATTTCTGAAATGATACAAAATAAATATTAAACAAAATACATAAATTTAAATAATTCAATGGAGAACGAGGGTAAGGGTAGTATTTTTGGTACTGTGTTGGTACCTTTTATAAATATTGTTCAAATTCAATGAAATTTCTTTTATAGCTTTATAAGAAACTAGCTTACCACGGGTGCTTCGCTACCCAATCAAGATACAAATAAAAAAGTACCAAAATGTCTCCCATATAGAATTTTATTCATTTATCACTGTGTATGTTTAGTTTCTTTAGTTTACTTTTTGAATATAGAAACATTCAAAAAGTCTCATATGAACAACAAATAATACCAAAAAGATGCTTCTTGTAGATTCTCTTTTATTCAGGTCTCTATATGTTAAATTTCATATTTCTATGGTCAATATTATAGAAAATTCAAAAAGTACCATTTGTTTCAACAAATATTACAGAGCTAGTCCGTAATTTCATAGGAATACTTCAATAAATCGAAAAAGTTTTTTAATGTACTAAAAAAAAGTACCAAAAATACAGTTTTCTCTCTTTTACACCCAAAAAGGGCTGAATTTTAAAAAAGTACGAAACAGGTGTCTTCTAATTTTGGGAGATATATTCAAAATATTTACAAAAATGTTATTTTGTTTATTAATTAAAAAGTTATAAAGTGCCAAAAAAGGTACCAAAATCCCCTTTGTTACACATTTTCACCCCTTAAAAGTACGAATTTCAAAGTGCCAGACACCCATCTGCTTATTTTAAGAGTAGATACATGTGCATTTAACATTTTTCTTGTATCACTAATATTAGGTAAGATAATTAAGAAAACCTGTTTTACTCGTTTTTCCCTCTTTTACCCCTAAATGTACAAGTTTCCAAAAATCCCTCCTTAGTGGATCTATAGCCAAAAACACATCTACTGTCAAAATTTCATGATTCTAGGTTCAGCCGTTTGTAAGGAGTTTCTTCATAAGAAGACCTTCAGCATTTTTTATACCCTCCACCACCACCAGTGGTGATAGAGGGTATATATAAGTTTGTCATTCCGTTTGTAACACAAAGACATATTCATCTGAGACCCAACAAAGTATATATATTCTTGGTCCTTATGAAATTCTGAGTCGATTTAGATATGTCCGTCTGTCCGTCTGTCTGTCTGTATAAAACACGCTCACGGTAAAACGAAGCAATGGAACTTAATGAAATTCACCCAAAATATTTATTGTTATCCTAAGCAGTTTGGTATTGAAAATCAGCGAGATCGGTAGAATAGGTTCTGAAATATGAGTAAAAATTTGGGACAACCTCGAAAAAAATTGTGTTTTTTCACATATTTAATTGTACTTTTTACAAAAACTATTGCAGATAAATTGATTAATTTTGTCAGAAATACAACACTTGGTACCAGGATCAACTGTGTTAAAAATCGGTAAAATCGGTTCACAATTTCATATACCTCCCATACAAATGTACATATTCCAGGAAATTAATTTATTGTTAATAACTTCCGTTATAATGCCGATATCTTTACAAAATTTCACGAGTGAAAGTTTTATGCCAATAGAATTCATATAAAGAATTAATTTTCTGAATAGGTCCATAATTGGTCATAGCTCCCATATAAGGTCCCCCTCCGAAAATCACTTAAACGCACATAACTCATCACCAAATAACGATACACATGTCTAATTTGGCAGAAATATTGCTTTTGTATACAGAAATGTTAATGTAAAATTTGTATACGATCGGTCCGTAATTGGTCATAGCTCCCATACAAGGTCCCCTTCCGAAAATCACTTAAACGCATATTTCTCATTACCAAATAAAGATATTCATACAAAATTTGGCACAAATATTGCTTTTGTATACATAAATGATACTGTAAAATTTGTTTACGATCGGTCCATAATTGGTCGTAGTTCCCATACAATGTCCCCTTTCGAGAATCACTTAAACGCATATTACTAATTACTAAATAATGATATTCATAAAATATTTGGCACAAATATTGTTGAATTTTGTCAGACATATAGTTTTTGGTACTGTGATCCACTGTGTTAAAAATCGAAATCGGTCCACAATTTCTTGTACCACCCATAGGGACTCAAAAATGTATTATTTTTCGCAAAAAATTAAATAAAAAGTGTCCATGACGAACAGGGTTTGAACTTAAGATTTCTCAGTTGCCAGTTCTACGTCATACCCACTACACTATTATCTAGCTTCGTAATTGTTTGCAATTAATGATGTTCACATAGAAATTGTCTTTCCTGTTTGTGTAAAAAATTGTTGCTAAACCACGATCAAATAAAATGTACACATTGAGAAAGTGTAACTGTTTAATTTTTTATGCTATTCAGCAACATCAGTGTTAATAAAAGTTATTCAGCAGCAATGTTTTGTATAAACAGGAAATAACACGGCATTTTCATATGAAAAATATTAGTTAACGAAAGACAAAATAATGATTTGGTGCAATGGATGAAATAGAGAATTAACAAACCGAGCATCGCCGGTTCGATTCCTGGTCGATTTAAATTTTTTTGTCATAAATAATAAACATTTTTAAAAAATCCAATTAAATGTGTAACTTTTTCTAAAAACATTTGATTTCTGATTAGATTTAGCCACGTATGACCGTCTGTCGATTCATAATTCTTTTCACGATCAAATTAATAATCTTTGGCCAAAATTTTGATTATATTCTTATGTAGCTTGGCATTGAATATTGAAAAATTCGGCTCAACAATAAAAATTTAAAAATAACATTTTTTGACAACATTGAAACAAAATCTTGTTTTTTTAAATTTTTTTTCATAGGATCAACAATATTGAAAATCTATCGTTTTAAAATTAATCATATTGCCATACATTTTTCCCACACATTGAAATTATTTTAAATACATAACATACGTTAACATTTGTTACATTTAGTACGCTCTTTAACAGTCTGTGAGGTGATAGTTTTGTTATACCCACCATCAAAAAAGATGGGGGGTATATTGTTTTTGTCATTCCGTTTGTAACACATTGAAATATTCGTCTAAGACCCATAAAAGTATATATATTCTGGGTCCTTATTAGATTCTAAAACGATCTAGCCATGTCCGTCCGTCTGTCTGTCTGTTGAAAACACGATAGAGTCCAAATGGAAGTAGCTAGCGAGCTGAAAATTTGCATAGATACTTCTAGTTGATGCAGTTTGTTTGGTATTGAAAATGGGCAATATCGGTCCACGATTTCGCCTAGCCCCCATATAAGGCCTCCTCCAGGTAATGACTTTATCGCTCATAACTTGCTAAGAGAAGCATCAATAGCGGTGAAATTCGGCACAAACATGTTTTATGGAAACATAAATCTCTTCGTAGAATTTTATAAGGATCGGTCCATAATTGACCCTACCCTCCATATAAAGCCCCCTTCAGAAAATGACTTTATCGCCCATAACTGGCTAAGAGAAGCATAAATTGCGGTGAAATTCAGCACAAACATGTTCTATGGGAACAGAAATCTTTTTGTAAAATTTTATAAGGATAGGCCTATAATTGACCCTACCCCCCATATAAAGTCCCTTCAGAAAACTACTTTATCGCTCATAACTGACTAAGAGAAGCATCAATAGCGGTGAAATTCGGCACAAACATGTTTTATGGGAACATTAATCTCTTTGTAAAATTTTATAAGGATAGGCCTATTATTGACCCTACCCCCCATATAAAGTCCCCTTCAGAAAATGACTTTATCGCTCATAACTGGCTAAGAGAAGCATCAATAGCGGTGAAATTCGGCACAAACATGTTTTATGGGAACATTAATCTCTTCGTAGAATTTTATAAGGATCGGTCCATAATTGACCCTACCCTCCATATAAAGCCCCCTTCAGAAAATGACTTTATCGCCCATAACTGGCTAAGAGAAGCATAAATTGCGGTGAAATTCAGCACAAACATGTTCTATGGGAACATAAATCTCTTTGTAAAATTTTATAAGGATAGGCCTATAATTGACCCTACCCCCATATAAAGTCCCTTCAGAAAACTACTTTATCGCTCAGAGAAGCATCAATAGCGGTGAAATTCGGCACAAACATGTTTTATGGGAACATTAATCTCTTTGTAAAATTTTATAAGGATAAGCCTATTATTGACCCTACCCCCCATATAAAGTCCCCTTCAGAAAATGACTTTATCGCTCATAACTGGCTAAGAGAAGCATAAATAGCGGTGAAATTCGGCACAAACATGTTTTATGGGAACATTAATCTCTTTGTAAAATTTTATAAGGATAGGTCCATAATTGACCCTACCCCCCATATAAAGTCCCCTTCAGAAAATTACTTTATCGCTCATAACTGGCTAAGAGATGCATCAATAGCGGTGAAATTCGGCACAAACATGTTTTATGGGAACATTAATCTCTTTGTAAAATTTTATAAGGATAAGCCTATAATTGACCCTACCCCCCATATAAAGTCCCCTTCAGAAAATGACTTTATCGCTCACAACTGGCTAAGAGATGCATCAATAGCGGTGAAATTCGGCACAAACATGTTTAATGAGAACTTCAATTTCTTTGTAAAATTTTATAAGAATAGGTCCATAATTGACCCTACCGCCCATATGAAGTCCTCGTCAGAAATTGACTTTATTGCCCATAACTGGCTAAGAGAAGCATCAATAGTGGTGCAATTCGGCAGAAACTTGTTTTATAAGAACCTAAATCACTTCATAAAATGTTATAAGGACCGGTTCATAATTGACCCTACCCCCCATATAAGACCTCCCTTTAATGCTCTTATCTGACGTTAAGAAACATATATACATACATATATATAGCAATAAAATTCGACATAAAAAAGTTTTATAGGAACTAAAATCATTTTCTTAAATTTTATGAGGGTGGGTCCATAAGTTTATTACTGACGCGAAAATGTGAGTACAGCAGTAAAATTCTACATAAACAAGTTTTGTGCGAGCCAAAAATTCTTTATCAAATTATATATATAAGGATCGGTCCTTAATTAACCCTATCCCCCTTGTAAGGTCCCCTTCAGAAAATGACTTTAAAGATCATTACTAGCTTAAAACTGCAAGTGCAGCGATGAAATGCTTAAGCCCTTAATAATGGCCCTCTTCCAAATATTTCCCTGATGTTTATGTTAATATAGACATATGATTCAACATAGATCGATAATATCAAAGTTTATTTATAAGGATGATTTGATGGTGGGAATATAAGATTCGGCATGACCGAATATAACACTCTTACTTGTTATACCCTCCACCACCACCAGTGGTGATAGAGGGTATATATAAGTTTGTCATTCCGTTTGTAACACAAAGACATATTCATCTGAGACCCAACAAAGTATATATATTCTTGGTCCTTATGAAATTCTGAGTCGATTTAGATATGTCCGTCTGTCCGTCTGTCTGTCTGTCTGTATAAAACACGCTCACGGTAAAACGAAGCAATGGAACTTAATGAAATTCACCCAAAATATTTATTGTTATCCTAAGCAGTTTGGTATTGAAAATCAGCGAGATCGGTAGAATAGGTTCTGAGATATGAGTAAAAATTTGGGACAACCTCGAAAAAAATTGTGTTTTTTCACATATTTAATTGTACTTTTTACAAAAACTATTGCAGATAAATTGATTAATTTTGTCAGAAATACAACACTTGGTACCAGGATCAACTGTGTTAAAAATCGGTAAAATCGGTTCACAATTTCATATACCTCCCATACAAATGTACATATTCCAGGAAATTAATTTATTGTTAATAACTTCCGTTATAATGCCGATATCTTTACAAAATTTCACGAGTGAAAGTTTTATGCCAATAGAATTCATATAAAGAATTAATTTTCTGAATAGGTCCATAATTGGTCATAGCTCCCATATAAGGTCCCCCTCCGAAAATCACTTAAACACATAACTCATCACCAAATAACGATACACATGTCTAATTTGGCAGAAATATTGCTTTTGTATACAGAAATGTTAATGTAAAATTTGTATACGATCGGTCCGTAATTGGTCATAGCTCCCATACAAGGTCCCCTTCCGAAAATCACTTAAACGCATATTTCTCATTACCAAATAAAGATATTCATACAAAATTTGGCACAAATATTGCTTTTGTATACATAAATGATACTGTAAAATTTGTTTACGATCGGTCCATAATTGGTCGTAGTTCCCATACAATGTCCCCTTTCGAGAATCACTTAAACGCATATTACTAATTACTAAATAATGATATTCATAAAATATTTGGCACAAATATTGTTGAATTTTGTCAGACATATAGTTTTTGGTACTGTGATCCACTGTGTTAAAAATCGAAATCGGTCCACAATTTCTTGTACCACCCATAGGGACTCAAAAATGTATTATTTTTCGCAAAAAATTAAATAAAAAGTGTCCATGACGAACAGGGTTTGAACTTAAGATTTCTCAGTTGCCAGTTCTACGTCATACCCACTACACTATTATCTAGCTTCGTAATTGTTTGCAATTAATGATGTTCACATAGAAATTGTCTTTCCTGTTTGTGTAAAAAATTGTTGCTAAACCACGATCAAATAAAATGTACACATTGAGAAAGTGTAACTGTTTAATTTTTTATGCTATTCAGCAACATCAGTGTTAATAAAAGTTATTCAGCAGCAATGTTTTGTATAAACAGGAAATAACACGGCATTTTCATATGAAAAATATTAGTTAACGAAAGACAAAATAATGATGTGGTGCAATGGATGAAATAGAGAATTAACAAACCGAGCATCGCCGGTTCGATTCCTGGTCGATTTAAATTTTTTTGTCATAAATAATAAACATTTTTAAAAAATCCAATTAAATGTGTAACTTTTTCTAAAAACATTTGATTTCTGATTAGATTTAGCCACGTATGACCGTCTGTCGATTCATAATTCTTTTCACGATCAAATTAATAATCTTTGGCCAAAATTTTGATTATATTCTTATGTAGCTTGGCATTGAATATTGAAAAATTCGGCTCAACAATAAAAATTTAAAAATAACATTTTTTGACAACATTGAAACAAAATCTTGTTTTTTTTAAATTTTTTTTCATAGGATCAACAATATTGAAAATCTATCGTTTTAAAATTAATCATATTGCCATACATTTTTCCCACACATTGAAATTATTTTAAATACATAACATACGTTAACATTTGTTACATTTAGTACGCTCTTTAACAGTCTGTGAGGTGATAGTTTTGTTATACCCACCATCAAAAAAGATGGGGGGTATATTGTTTTTGTCATTCCGTTTGTAACACATTGAAATATTCGTCTAAGACCCATAAAAGTATATATATTCTGGGTCCTTATTAGATTCTAAAACGATCTAGCCATGTCCGTCCGTCTGTCTGTCTGTTGAAAACACGATAGAGTCCAAATGGAAGTAGCTAGCGAGCTGAAAATTTGCATAGATACTTCTAGTTGATGCAGTTTGTTTGGTATTGAAAATGGGCAATATCGGTCCACGATTTCGTCTAGCCCCCATATAAGGCCTCCTCCAGGTAATGACTTTATCGCTCATAACTTGCTAAGAGAAGAATCAATAGCGGTGAAATTCGGCACAAACATGTTTTATGGAAACATAAATCTCTTCGTAGAATTTTATAAGGATCGGTCCATAATTGACCCTACCCTCCATATAAAGCCCCCTTCAGAAAATGACTTTATCGCCCATAACTGGCTAAGAGAAGCATAAATTGCGGTGAAATTCAGCACAAACATGTTCTATGGGAACAGAAATCTTTTTGTAAAATTTTATAAGGATAGGCCTATAATTGACCCTACCCCCCCATATAAAGTCCCTTCAGAAAACTACTTTATCGCTCATAACTGGCTAAGAGAAGCATCAATAGCGGTGAAATTCGGCACAAACATGTTTTATGGGAACATTAATCTCTTTGTAAAATTTTATAAGGATAGGCCTATTATTGACCCTACCCCCCATATAAAGTCCCCTTCAGAAAATGACTTTATCGCTCATAACTGGCTAAGAGAAGCATCAATAGCGGTGAAATTCGGCACAAACATGTTTTATGGGAACATTAATCTCTTCGTAGAATTTTATAAGGATCGGTCCATAATTGACCCTACCCTCCATATAAAGCCCCCTTCAGAAAATGACTTTATCGCCCATAACTGGCTAAGAGAAGCATAAATTGCGGTGAAATTCAGCACAAACATGTTCTATGGGAACATAAATCTCTTTGTAAAATTTTATAAGGATAGGCCTATAATTGACCCTACCCCCATATAAAGTCCCTTCAGAAAACTACTTTATCGCTCAGAGAAGCATCAATAGCGGTGAAATTCGGCACAAACATGTTTTATGGGAACATTAATCTCTTTGTAAAATTTTATAAGGATAAGCCTATTATTGACCCTACCCCCCATATAAAGTCCCCTTCAGAAAATGACTTTATCGCTCATAACTGGCTAAGAGAAGCATAAATAGCGGTGAAATTCGGCACAAACATGTTTTATGGGAACATTAATCTCTTTGTAAAATTTTATAAGGATAGGTCCATAATTGACCCTACCCCCCATATAAAGTCCCCTTCAGAAAATTACTTTATCGCTCATAACTGGCTAAGAGATGCATCAATAGCGGTGAAATTCGGCACAAACATGTTTTATGGGAACATTAATCTCTTTGTAAAATTTTATAAGGATAAGCCTATAATTGACCCTACCCCCCATATAAAGTCCCCTTCAGAAAATGACTTTATCGCTCACAACTGGCTAAGAGATGCATCAATAGCGGTGAAATTCGGCACAAACATGTTTAATGAGAACTTCAATTTCTTTGTAAAATTTTATAAGAATAGGTCCATAATTGACCCTACCACCCATATGAAGTCCTCGTCAGAAATTGACTTTATTGCCCATAACTGGCTAAGAGAAGCATCAATAGTGGTGCAATTCGGCAGAAACTTGTTTTATAAGAACCTAAATCACTTCATAAAATGTTATAAGGACCGGTTCATAATTGACCCTACCCCCCATATAAGACCTCCCTTTAATGCTCTTATCTGACGTTAAGAAACATATATACATACATATATATAGCAATAAAATTCGACATAAAAAAGTTTTATAGGAACTAAAATCATTTTCTTAAATTTTATGAGGGTGGGTCCATAAGTTTATTACTGACGCGAAAATGTGAGTACAGCAGTAAAATTCTACATAAACAAGTTTTGTGCGAGCCAAAAATTCTTTATCAAATTATATATATAAGGATCGGTCCTTAATTAACCCTATCCCCCTTGTAAGGTCCCCTTCAGAAAATGACTTTAAAGATCATTACTAGCTTAAAACTGCAAGTGCAGCGATGAAATGCTTAAGCCCTTAATAATGGCCCTCTTCCAAATATTTCCCTGATGTTTATGTTAATATAGACATATGATTCAACATAGATCGATAATATCAAAGTTTATTTATAAGGATGATTTGATGGTGGGAATATAAGATTCGGCATGACCGAATATAACACTCTTACTTGTTTTTAATTGCATATGTAAGGCGTAATGTAAAATGTTAAGGTAAATTTGAATCAATCCATAAAATTTGATAAATTACGCAACCAGTTTAAGGTGGAGGGTATTTAAGATTCGGCAAAGCCGAATATAGCACTCTTACTTGTTTAAACATAAAGAAGTTAGGGAAAAACAAGTAAGAAATTATAGTCGTGCGAGGCCAACCATATAATACCCTACACCTGTTACAAAAATAAAATGTGATTTAGTTTTCATAATAAAGCATTTAAGTTGTATTGTACTTTGCCTTGATTAAAAGGTTTACAAGCCCTATTCAGTGACTCAGTTGTATGGGGGCTAGGTGAAATAATAGACCGATCTTAACCATTTTCAATAGGTTTCATCCCTGGGACAATAAATCGTCTCAGAAAATGATTCTAAGCCGATTGGTATACTTTATAGGTTACTAGCTATACCCAGTGTGCTTTGCTACCCTAAAAGCAATATAAATAAAAAATCTTCTTAATAATTTTGAAGATTCTAACTGTAATGTTTTCTAGAGATACATTTTTTACGAACGTTAATTAAGATTTTAATATAATCGATGACAAATTAAAAAAAAAATCTAATATTTTTCCGAATATACGAAATTTTGTATTTAATTCATATAGGCCAAGACCCCATTGAAAGTCCGCCCGTTATTCTCTAAATGTTCACATTAATGTCAAAGATCTTCATGTAGAATTTGAAGATTCTAGCTCTAATAGTTTCTCAGATATACGAATTTTTCTATTTAATTCATATGGGAACTCACAGCCCCCAGATAAAAGTCCGCCCTTTTTTTCTCCAAAATGTTCATATGTATAATAAAGTTCTTCTTGCAATATTTGAAGAATCTTGTTCTATTAGTTTCCCAGATAAGCGAAATTTTGTATTTAATTCATATGTGAGGTGCCAAACCCCCCATTGAAAGTCAGCCCGTTATTCTCTGAATGTTCACATGAATGTCAAAGTTCTTCAATTAAAATTTGATGATTTTAGCTCTAATAGTTTCTCAGATATAATAATTTGCCTATTTAATTTATATGGGGGCTCCAAGCCCCCCATGACGAAAGTCCGCTCTTTTTTCTCCAAAATGTTCAGATGAATATTTAAGTTCTTAGTGCAAAATTTGAAGAATTTAGTTCTATTAGTTTCCCAGATAAACCAATTTTTGTATTTTATTAATATGGGAGGTGCTGCTCCCCTCATGGGTAGTCCGCCAATTTATTTCCCAAAATGTTTACATGGATATTAAAGTTACTCGTGCAAATTTTTAACATTCTAGCTATAATAGTTTCCAAGATAAACGAATTTTTATATTTAATTTATATGTGAGGTGCCACGCCCCCTAATGCTAATCCGCCTACTTTTTGTCTTAAATAATTATATTGATACTAAAGTTGCTCCGACAAAATTTGAAGACTCTAACTATTATATTATCTCAGATATAATAATTTAATATTTTCTTAATATGGGCGTGGCACGTCGCTCACATGAAATTTCAACATAAAAAGTAGCCTATAGTTCCTTCCAGACATACAGGAAGAAACTGTGAAAATTTCAGGAAAATCGGTCCAGCCGTTTAGCAGTCTATAAAGCACAAACAAACAAACATACATACTACAAACACACTTTCATTTTTATACCCTTCACCTTCGTGAGAAGGGTATATATAAGTTTGTCATTCCGTTTGTAATTTCCAAAATATAATTTTCCGACCCCATAAAGTATATATATCCTGAATCCTTATAGATAGCGGAGTCTATTAAGCCATATCCGTCTGTCTGTCTGTCTGTTGAAATCAGTTTTCTGAAGACCCCAGATATCTTCAGGATCCAAATCTTCAATAATTCTATCAGGCATGCTTTCGAGAAGTTTCCTATTTAAAATCAGCAAAATCTATTCATAAACAACGGAGATATAAGCAAAAATCCGAGACAACCTCTGAAAATTTCATAACAAATAAACAACAACAACACTGCTTATTCTTTGCCTTTGTATTTTGTTTTTGTTTTTTCTTTTTGAGTATTTCGTTTCGTATGTTTGGATGGCTGTGTGTTTCATTGCCTTGTGTATATTGTTTTTGTTTTCTTGGTGTATTGAATTTCGTATGTTTGGATGACTGTTGGTTTCATTGCGTTGTGTATTTTGTTTTTGTTTTTTTCTGTATTTCGTTTCGTATGTTTGGATGTCTGTTGGTTTTACTGCCTTGCGTGTTTTTTTTTTGTGTGTTTATTTCGTTTAGCGTTGTTGATGTTCATTATGTTTTGCTATTGCTATAATAAAGATACAGTCGGGAAAATGAAGTTTTAAATACACTATGGTGAAGGGTATATAAGATTCGGCACAGCCGAATATAGCACTCTTACTTGTTATATATATAGATTATTTAATGTTAATGTAAAATTAATGCATTAAATTCAAAAATATTTAATGTTAATGCAAATTTAATGCATTAAATGTACCCATGTTAATGTTAACCCAATAAACTTTCATTAACATTAATTTTTTAATGTTGAAAAAATTGTTACTGCATTAACATATTTAATGCACTTATCCCATGTCTGTCTAATTGTATTGCTAGTCCGCCAATTTATTACCCAAATATTCACATTTATGCCAAAGTTATTCGTGCAAAATTTGAGTATTTCAGCTCTAATAGTTTCTGAGAAATACAAATTTTTGCATTTAATTCATATGGGAGGTACCAAGCCCCCCTGAAGAATGTCCGCCCGTTTTTCCCCCACATGTTCACATGGATTTTAAAGTTCTTCCTTCTTCTTCTTCCTTCTTTCAAAATTTGAAAATTCTAGCTCTAATTGTTTCTCAGATAAACTAATTTTTTTATTTAATTCATATGGGAGGTGACTCGCCCCCTATTGCTAGTCCGCCTATTTTTTATCCTAAATATTCATGTTGTTAATAAAGTAGTTTCGAAAAATTTGAGAACTCTAACTGTTATATTTTCTCAGATATACTAATTTTAGATTTTATTATATGGGAGGTGTCACGCCGACTATAGATAGGCCGCCCATTTTTTCCACATATGTTCATATGGATGTCAAAGTTGTTCATACAAAATCTGAGGACTCTAGCTGTTGCAGTTTCTGAGATATGCAACTTTTAATTATTATTTTGGATGTAGGCGTGGCACCTCGCCCACTTAAAATTTCTAAATAAAAAGTAGCCTATAGTTCCTTCCAGACATACAGGAAGGCACTCTGAAAATTTCAAGAAAATCGGTGCAGCAGTTTAGCCGTCTATAGACTTCAAACAAACAAACAAACCCACATACAAATAAACACACATTCATTTTTATATATATAGATAGGACCAGTATTATTGTGCGTTATAAACATCAGCACAAACCTAATATACCCTCCTCTCTAAAGTGGTACAGAGTATAATTAGCAGATTTTTTAGTTTACTCTGACGGGAGAATACTTAAGTATAATGTTATGAACCCTCTTAAACCCCGGGCAACGCCGGGTACAAAAATCTATTTAATTAATACAGTAGGGAATACAAAAGAAAACTTTTACTTGACTTTTCTGCAACTAACTTTAAGTTAGTTAATAAAGAGTTAACTTTAAGCTAATTTTTAGTAACTAACTTTTAGCTATTTGAAACGTCATGCAGAGTCGGACAATTGACTACTGCGTACGACATCGCCATGTTAAAATATTCAGTTGGCTCCATTAAAAATAATCTAAGAATCAACCATAACTAGTTGATGAAAATGTCGGCTTTTAATGCATTAAAAGTTAGTTAGTTGAGTTGCTGGCAGCGTTGCCACTCTGGTCCAATTGGACCAAAATTGGTAGTTTCAAATCTCTGAAATGACTTTTGGTAGTTTGGTTGGTAGGTTTAAATTTTGGTCCAAATTTGGTAGGATGAGATAATTTTGATCTCATGCATATGAATTTATAAACATTTCTGAACTTGTTATGGCAAACTAATAAAAATTTTAATAAATACGTCAATCTTAGGTTTATCCTTGTTAAGTTTATATTGTTTGTTCTAATAAAAAAGTACAAATGTTTATTTTCAAAATTTATTTAATTCAACAAAAAAACTAAAAAAATAGTTCACAACAGTAACAGTACAAAACAAAGAGATCATAACTATTTGTATTATTCAAATTCATTTTAAATCAATTTTGTGATTTTAAATCTATAGAATTTATATATATTTCAAACTAGATTTAATTTGTACATATATAAAATCAATATAAGAATCTGTTTATTCTGATAGTTTTATTGGATTTTAAATTTATCTGAATAAAATAAAAAAAATCAATGTTTACTTCAAAATTAATTTAAAAATATACTTTGATACATGTCAGGGATGGAAAATGAGATTTTTTTTCAGTATCAAAAAATATTTCAGAGGGTACTTTTTTGGCCCTCAGAGTACTAAAATCATTTTTTGGCTAAAAATTAAGATAAACATTTCACTTCGAGGATCATGTTTTTATTTAGAAATTTTTATACGGAAGTAGAAAAGCCATTATTATTACCATAAGTACAAATATTACCCCGATATTGTACTTTGTAAATATGTTAAATTTAAAGCAGTCATGATACAATTTGTTATATTTCAATATTTCAGGGCACATTTGACCCTAGGCCCCATACGAGAATGATTTTAGAAATTCAACTTAACGTTAATAATTGAGCTACAAATATTATTATCGATGAAAAGTTTGTTTATTGTCAATAAATCGCTTTAATATGTACATAATATGTATTAAATTAAAATCCGACGTAGGTGTTATTTGTTAAAAAAAAACAATTGTCCTATAAAATTCTATACATTGCGCTCCATACCATGAGACCTTATATAGGATATTTACTCATACATCCGATTCTGAATATGACATGAAACAATAATTTGCTTTAAAGTTCAAATATTTTTGACCAAAAACTTCTTATATTATCTTTGGTTAAATGCCTAATTACAAGACATTTGTTTTAAAGTGGAATATTTTTGCAAAATTTAAATTTCTGGTAATTTTATCATAAAATATTTACAACGGAATTTTAATTAGATTAATATTCATATAATGTCAATCAAGATAAAAATAAGGGCGTCATGAAATAACTCCCCACGAAATAACTCCCCAAAACAAAAATGAAATAACTTCCTAAAAATTTGTCCAGAAAGCAAAAACAACGAAATTTGGGGATTTAATTCGTTTTTTGCGGCATTATTTCACATTTAAAATGGGGAGTTATTTCATTATGAAATAAAATCTTTACTAAGCGAAGCCGGTGTTGGTCATATTATAGAGTGGTAAATCATTGCGTCCGACCGTAGGTCGGCTATTTAGGAAATATTTACTAAGCGAAGCCGTTGTTGGACATACCATAGAGTAAAAAGTCCTTGCGTCCAACCGCAGGCCGGCTATTTAGGAAATCTTTATTAAGCGATTAAACTTTGAAGCCCCACTCGAAAGTATGAGCGACCTACTTTTTTAGAAATGTCACTAAAACCGACTTGTTCCATAATTTGTTATTTTTAAATGGGAACTTATTTCATTTTAAAATTAGGGATTTGTTTCATATGAAATAAATCCCCAAAAATGGGGTGTTATTTCATTTTAATTTAGGAAGTTATTTCATTTCGTTGGGGCTTTTTTCATTTTTAAATTGGGGAATTATTTCATAATGAAATAAGTCCAAAATTTGAGGACTTATTTCATTTTTGTTTTGGGGAGTTATTTCGTGGGGAGTTATTTCATGACGCCAAAAATAAGTACAATTTCCGATTCCATTTCGAAATGAGCTGCATTGGTAATTTGCAAAACATTCTTCTAAAAAAGTCGTTTTAAAAGTAGATCATTTAAATTCTGGTAATGTTGAAGAGAATTCCATTACTCTATAATTTTATTAGCCGTTTTTTCTAGAACTTTTAGTTGATGCATTTTTGAGAATTATATGTAAATATGTGCCAAAGCATTCTTGTAATTTTAAATTTGAATAATATGATACATTGTTTTAAAGATAATTTGAGAGTATCAAGTAAGACTCGGGAGTATCACGGTATTTTTGAACATCAAATAGTATCAAAAAAAGTACGATCGTACCAATTTTGCCATCCCTGATACATGTATACATTTTTAATTTTTGAAAATTATTTACTTCAAAATATTATTAAAAAATTTAAATAAATTATAAATATTTATCACTTTTTTGTATTTGATTTACAATTTCATTTTTTTCTTTTTCGGTTTTTAAAAAATTGAAAAACTCAGTACAACTGTATTCAAAATTGGTTTTTATTATTAACTCGCTTTCCAAATTTTCAATTAAAAGTTTATTTTGTTCCTTTCTCCAAAAATTAAGCTAAAAATTCGTTCACTGGCTGCATTAGAATGAGGAATTGAAAAGAAGAAGCAACAAATCTTTTCAAAATTAGGAAATGATCCACTATTTAAGAATTCTTTCCATTTTTCTTCTACAGATTTTTCTTTTCCAATGTTTTCAGCAAATGTTTTTAAGGCTATAAATTCGTCAAAAAGTTGATCTAAATCAATATTTTTGATTGAAAATAATGTAATTATTTCCACAAATTCATGAAAAGAAATGTTTGAATTAAGATGGAAAATTGAAAGTTTTTCAAACTTGTTATTTTCTAAATTGAAACGATCTTTTATATATGTACTTATATTGGATAAAAACTCTGCAGCGCGTTTTTTAAAAAGACAAAGCTCTTGCTGATTATTGCAACTGCTACATATACGTTCGGCTAAAAATCCATAAAATTTTTATACCCTACACCACTTTAGTGGGGAGGGTATATTGGATTTGTGCTGATGTTTGTAACGCACAATAATATTGGTCCTATACCCACCTTAAAGCATACCAATCGGCTTAGAATCATTTTCTGAGTCGATCTAGCTATGTCCGTCCGTCTGTCCATCCATGTAAACCTTGTAATCAAACTACAGGTCGCAATTTTGAAGATAATTGAATGAAATTTGGCACGTGATCTTCTATTGTCCCAGGGACGAAGCCCATTGAAAATGGTTAATATCGGTCCATTATTTCACCTAGCCCCCATACAACTGAGACCCCGAATAGGGCTTGTAAACCTTGTAATCAAACTACAGGTCGCAATTTTGAAGATAATTGAATGAAATTTGGCACATGTTCTTCTATTATCCCAGAGACGAAGCCTATTGAAAATGGTTAACATCGGTCCATTTTCTCATCTAGCCCCCATACAACTGAACCCCCGAATAGGGCTTGTAAACCTTTTAATCAAACTACAGGTCGCAATTTTGAAGATAATTCAATGAAATTTGGCACATGATCTTCTATTGTCCCAGAGACGAAGTCTATTGAAAATGGTTAACATCGGTCCATTTTCTCATCTAGCCCCCATACAACTGAACCCCCGAATAGGGCTTGTAAACCTTTAATTCAAACTACAGGTCGCAATTTTGAAGATAATTCAATGAAATTTGGCAGAAGATTTTCTATGGTACAGGAGACGAAGCTTATTGAAAATGGTTAACATCGGTCCATTATTTCACCTAGACCCCATACAACTGAACCCGACGAATAGGGATTTTAAGTTTATAATTATGTTTAATATAATCGTATCTCGACAAAAAGCTGCAAAACCAATTTCTATACTAGCCTTGATGACTCTCATGAATTTTATAATAATAGGGTCTCATTTGACCATAGCCCCTATACAAATCCCCCTTCAAAATTTGACTTAAATGTCCACAATTTTATTCAACAATAAATGGCTTAAGTATAATTCAAGGCAAGGCGCAATTCAACTTAAATGCTTTATTATGAAAACTAAATCACATTTTATATTTGTAACAGGTGTAGGGTATTATATGGTCGGCCTCGCCCGACTATAATTTCTTGCTTGTTCATCCTGCTGTTGTTCAAATTTGTCGTTTAACTGCTTTATTATTTGAAACATATCAATTATTACAAGGTTATTATTTTCTTCTAACTTTTTTATAGCAGATATTATTGTATTTCCTATATTATGAACAAAACCGAGGTATGCCTCAGATATTTCATTTTCGAAAAATTGGCGTAAAACAGGAGAACAACAATCTTGCGACAAAAAATAAGCCTTAATAGCAGGATAGTTTTTTAAAAATCTCTCTACAGCGGGGGTTAGAGAAAGCCATCGAGTTGGTACATGACGGAGCATTTCAGACCATTCCAAATCGCAAAATTCAAACATTTCTTTCAGATTGGCAGTTTTTTTGTTGATGTCGAAAATTCATTAAAAACTTTCATTACAATATTTTCTAAATCAAATTTTAATGTTTTTAAAGCATTTTTAAAAGCATTATTTAATACGTGACAATGGCATCCAATACCTTATATACTCGAATTTTCCTTTTTAAGCTCAACAAATACACTTTTTTTTATTTCCAAAATTTACGTTGGCATTGTCTGCGCAAAAGCTTGTGATGTTTTCTAAGCTCAGTTTTTGACTCTCTAATTTATATTTTAAAGAATTTGAAATATCAATTGATAATTCAGAGTCAGAGTTTGTAATGTACACAAGCCTTGATTGGACAACGAGTGCCAATGAGATTTTCAGACATGTTTTAAAAGTTTGTTAGAATATACAAACCATCAAAACAAGTCTTACATTTGGCCAAGTAAAGGGGTTAGATAAAGTCGATGGGAGCCTATGATTGCTAACTAGCAGTCGTTTGGGGGGGGTTCGTGACTTATCTGCACCTAACTCACGTTCATACATTAAAATTTTATAAGACTCCCGGATGTGGATAATAATTCTATTAAATTTATACTTAAATGGACCGGAAATGCATAGTCAATTCAAAGAAAAGCCCCTACTATGCTGATTGTGATATAAAATAAACAAAATATTGATCAAATGCTAAAGAAGTTTTTCTGGTGACAATCGAAAAACCTGTGTCTCAAAACCCACCCTTACCATGATTATATAGACACTATGAATTTTTTTTTATAGAATCCCACACTCAGATTACCCTAAAGTTTTATTTCATATATAAAACGTTTTGATTATTTTAGCAATTAATTTTGCTTAATTAATGTTTATTTTCAAAAATCAAAATAGAAATGTGATAGATTTTAACAAAATTTGAAATAAGAAAATTTGTTGCAAGTTATATAAAAAACAATATTTTATTCTGGGGCTAAATACATTATAAAATATTTTGCAAATGCGATAATAGAAAATTTTATTATAAAGTCGTATAAAAAATATAGAAAAATAAATTCCAAAAATTAAATTTATAAAAGAATACATTTTTGTTTAAACTCAAATGATTTATGTAAATTGGAATGTTTTTTTTTTAATAAAAATATGCTTTTTTTGATAAAAATGATATTTACTATTTCATTAATTGATAATACTTTTCTTGCTTTAAATATTATAATTATTTTCTTAAATCAATGTTATTTATTATACGGTTACGTTTACGGTTGCAAGATCATAATGACGTTTTAGTAACACATTAAGCATACATGAATTTAGAGATGTAATTAAAAGTATTAAAATAAAGAATATGTCAAAAGAGAATTGCAAAACTTCATATTAATGCTTCTTCTTCTTATTATTTCTCTTTTGTTATTTAATTATAAATTACAAGAAATGTTGTTTATATTTTTTAACAAGTAAAAAATAGTGAAAATTTAATTTTTAAAGTGTTTGTGGTTATTTAAAATAAGATGGTTTTAAATCTTTGTAGAAAATATTTAAATTGTGTAAATTTTAAATAGTGTAACGTGTAAAATGTGTAAATAATTAGTGTAAATTCCTTTTCTATTAAATTTTAACAAGTGACTTCAAAGATTAACAAATAATTCTCTTTTAAATTTTTAGCAAATGTGAAATAGTTTTAGATTGCAACAATTTAGTTTGTAAGAAATAAAATTATTCAACAATTTAATATAATAACAAAAAAAAATTGTATCAACTGATTTGGCAAACAATTTAACGATTATAAAAATCTCACAAATGTTGATGATTTTTCAATAAATATTATAAACATTTTAGCATGTTCATTTAAATTTTGTTTTGTTTTGATTTGAATAATAAGAATAGGAGATAAATAATACCAATAATTGTGGATTTCTTTTAATGTATCATTGTTTACGTTTTTCACTTTTAATAAAGCAACATATAATTCATAATTTTGCAGATTCTTTTCTAATTCAAAGCATGTATTATGCTCGAATTATCGAAGAACACTAAATTAGATGATGCTTTGGGAGTTTTTAGTGTGACAAATAAAACAACATAACTTTATCAATGAATTAAAAAAAAAAACAAACGATCCAAACAAGAACTCAATCCAATGTGGAAAGTATTAAGGTTTCATTAACAAAAGACTTTGGATACTATTCATTGACTAGTTTTGTGGTTTTACTTGTAGCCAAGAGTATTCTACAAATATAGTAAAATATAAAAGTTTGGTTTCACTCACCCAAGTTTACACCGATGACGATGAGGCCTCTCCGTTCTCGATGGGTTAATTAAGCTGTATTTGAAAAAATTTTATATTATAGAATACTCTTAGATAGATAGTTGACTCCGTTTTGGATACAATGAGGTATTATTTTGTTCCACTATTTTGGTTTAATATAGGTAGGTAGATTAAAAGGTTTATGTAGTTTTATAATATTGATTGATTTTCGATCTATTTTTGGCAGGTATTAGTTATCAGGCAATTTTGGATGTTCAATTCTGGAAATTTAGGTGATGGTTGTCGACAATTTTTTTTAAATTTGATGATTTGTTTTGGCAAGATGTAGCTTTTGGTAGATGTAATAGGGATTCTTCTGACAAGTCTTTAGTAGAAGATTAAAACAGCTAGTACTAGGATCTTACAGATGAATCGTAAAGGCAAATTATAATCCGAACAATTAAGCAATCCAAACTCACAATTTGCTCCGAATATGGGATCAGGAGGTGTTTTTGTTGGTGGATTAAACACTTCAGAGAGTGGTATTTATTGTTAACCGGTTACAGAATCAGTTTATGATTAGTAGGATTTCAGATGGTAGAAATAAATTGTGTCTTAGGAACACATGTGCTAAAACCACATTTGTCTACCAGTTTGGAATTTTCACAGATTCTGGATAAAATATAGGAAATTTTCATCTGGTTTTAATCGAATAAACGCACTTTAAAAATACAATTTCTTACCAGTTTATTGAATGGTTTTTCGAACAAAGATTTCAATATATAAATGTAAAATGCCTTTAATCCAAAACTGAGGTGAAAATAACCTTATTTTAGTTTGAACTATTTTTTCCACGTTTTATTGGTAGCTTGATACGACTGGATGTCACAAAATTTTGAAGAAAAAGGAAGTTAAAACTTTTGGATACATAGCATTTAACTTTTATGAGAATAATTACCAAGCTAAAAGCATTTTGAGTTAATGTCAATTAACCAACACATTATTATCGACAAAAATCTTTGAAATTGGTGGCTACGTAAGGCGACTGGCCGAATATTATACTAATAAAAGTTTATCTTTTGGTTCTTTATCAATTTCCCAAGAATATCTTTAATTTCTGTTTAGTTTTCAAGCAATTTTTAGCTCAAAATTATTAATTTTGCAAAATCATTCGGTGGTACCTTAATCAACTTTATGGATTTTACTTTGATACATTTAGAGCGGGTTTTTGAGATGGTAATCAAATGTCAATTAATAATCAGATTAGTTAATCTAAAAATAAATTTAATCTTATGTTAATCCCCTTTGATGTTTTTGAGTACAAGATTAAACTTCGCAGTGTTGCCATACAAAGCAACAGAATACTTCACTGTTTGTTATCAAAACAATGCATATTTTATAAAAAAGAAGAAGACAATTGTAAATTTAATATGAAAATTAATGAACACTTAAATTAAAAACAAAAAATGTATTTTGAAGTGTCCATAATTTATACTAATCAATAAATAGAATATTTTAATGTTTATATTTATAAAAATTTTATTAATTTTTTTGCATCAGCTGTTTACACTTTTGCATTTCGTGCTTAAGATTAAACCACCTCCATTGGGCGCTTAAACTTGCAAACAAAATTAACTAATTGAGTACTCAAAATCATCTTTCGAGGATTAATTTTAATTTAATCGCTAATCTTTCACCTAAGGATTAGCCCTTAATGGGATAAGTAACTAAACGTGTTGTTTACTTACGCATTGTTTATACTCACATGCGTATAAACTATGAGTAAAAGTTTATAAACATTAGATGTTGCTGATATATAAAAACATTACATGTGTATCACCTCTTGTAATCCACAACAGCTGATAATGTAATATACATGTATCATTCCGATATTGGGTGTAATAAACAATTTTGGTGTAAAATTAGAACAAACAATAAGTTATATATGGTTTAAAAAGTATTTATTAAAAGTTTTAATAAAAGTTGATACTATTTGATATTTATGCAAAAAAAACTAAATTCTATGAAAAATAATATTCAATAGTAAAATTGTAGGAAACGTTCACCACAAACTGCATAACACTTATTCTATGAGTAGAAATGTTAGGAAGAAAAAGAACGTTATTGGTTTTTGTTCTGGGTCAAATATACCGTTAAATTGAAAATACATTTATTATTAAAATATAAATAAAAGGATGTAATGAAAGAAAGATTTCTTTGAGGAAATTAACATTAATTTGCAGAATATGAAATCGAATAAGAATTATACAGAAATTTGAAATGGATTGAATACAACTAAGGCGATCTTAAATGGAATATATGTGCCTTTATGTACGAATATCCTTAGCGTGATAAGTTCCTACAATTTTTCCTTCGGAATCAGATAAAACATAGTAATGGTTTCTTAACTTTTCCTTAACAGTGGCTTTTACAAACAATGGGGCAAATTTTGCGTTAAATCGCTTTTCCATACTACTCTGTACGAAATTTCTACGTAGAACCTCTTGACCAATATGGAACTTTTCTGGCCTAGTTCGTAGATTATAGGTTTTCTGATTTTGTTTATAAGCCTGGTTTAAATATTTCTGTATGTCTTTTCTAATCAATTGTAGATGGTCATCTCTAGATAATGAAGCTGTAGGTTCATTTAGTGTTTTAAAGTTATTTAGCAAAGCATATGCGGATCCATGTGTTATCATGTTAAATCCAAACAGAACATGATATGGTGACATGTTTATTGATTGATGGTATCCGTTTCGTAAAGCACAGTTGATCGCACTGAGATTTTCATCCCATTTGGTATGATCGTGTTTCAGAAAAGCTCTTATCGCCGCTATAATTGAACGGTTTACACGTTCTGAAGCGTTTGATTGTGGTGAATAAACGGCTGTATAAATATGTTTAATACCTAGAGAAGTAAAATATGCATTTAAGTCATTTGCTTTGAATTGCGACCCATTGTCACTCACGATCGTTTCCGGTATCCCATAAATGTGAAATATCTGTGTTTGTAAAAAGTCTTTTATTGACAAAGACGTAAACTTTTTCAGAGGTTGTAACCACTGAAACTTTGACAGATGGTCTAAGACTATAAGAATACCAATATTTCCTTTCTTACTACGCGGATATGGGCCTAACAAGTCTATATATAATCTCTGAAAAGGACGTATTGTTATAGTTTGTTTACCCATTTCCGGTTTCAACACAAAATTTGGGTGCTTGGTGGTTTTACACAATTCGCAGTTTCTGACAAAATTCCTAACATCTACTACCATTCCTGGCCAGTAAAATTTTCTTCGTAGAAGTTCCAAAGTTTTGGACATTCCTCCATGAGATACCGTAGGTGGATCATGAAAACGTTTTATAAGCGTTGTTCGAAGACCATATGAAATCCACAGCTTCCAAGCTTCGCTTTCGTTTGATTCAATACCGTCATAATGTTCGGTTCGTATGTATACATACTTTTCTACCATCTTTATATCAGGAAACTGGGATTGGTTTTCCTGTATCTTATTCTTCAAATCACAGTAATCTGGATCATCAAAACATGCGGAATTCAAATCTATTTCTGGCTCTGACAAATCTAAAGAATTAACTTCTTCGAACTCAATACGTGACAAGTTAGTTAGTTAGTTAGTTTGAAAGGAGGATGTATATACATCAAATCCGAAGAAATACACATAGGCCTCTATCGGGCCTGTTGTGCGCTCCTTAACCAGTGCCTCAGGTGGGAATCGAACCCACCACCTCCGGTCTACCAGTCTAGAACACTAACCACTAACCTACCGGAGGCCACCAATACGTGACAAAGCATCTGGTACGACGTTCTCTTTACCTTTGCGATGACTTATGGTGAAATTGTAGGCTTGAAGCTTCAACGCCCATCTGGCTAACCTTCCACTTAGATTCGGCTGCTTCATCAGCCAAACAAGACTGGAGTGGTCAGTTATAACCTCGATTTCTTGGAGTTCAAGATAGCATCGGAATCGTTGAATAGCTTCTATCGCCGCTAAACATTCACGTTCCGTCACACTGTAATTTCTCTGTGCGGAATTAAGCTTTTTGCTCATAAAAGCAATCGGTTTTTCCTCGTTATTATTATCCAGTTGGACGAGCACAGCACCGATACCAAAATCGCTGACATCACAGTGAACGAAAAACTTTTTCTCAAAATCAGGGTTACTTAGAATAGGAGCAGAAGATAGTAATTCTTTGATTTGTTCAAAAGCCTGCTGAGCCTCGGGAGTCCAAACAAACTTCTTCTTAGTTGACAAGGTTTCTGATATAGGGTAAACTACGCTTGAAAAGTTCGCAATAAAGCGCCTATACCAGCCTGCAACACCTAAGAAGCCACGAACTTGTTTTATGTTCTTTGGAGTTGGCCAGTTTCTGATCGCACTTACTTTTTCTGGGTCTGTCACTATACCACCATCTCCAATAATATAACCTAAGTATTTTACTTTTGTAACGCAAAACTTACTTTTCGATATGTTTAGGGTCAAATTAGCTTTACGGAACTGTCCAGCTATACGAACTAAAATACCAATATGTTCTACGAAGTTCTCAGAAACAATAATCACATCGTCAAGATAACCAAAGACGCTGTTGTTCAAGTCCGGGGGAATTAGATCATCGATAAGCCTACTCATTGTTTGGGGTGCATTGCACAACCCGAAGGGCATTACAGTAAACTGGTATAAGGGTCTACCAGGCACTGTAAAAGCAGTTATGGGCTTCGATTCATCATCCAATGCTATTTGCCAATACGCGTCTTTTAAATCTAACTTGGAAATGATGTTGGCTTTTGGAAGACGCGCAAAGATTCCCTCAATCGATGGTAGTGCATAGGCATCCTTTTTCGTGACAGAATTCACTTTTCTCGCATCTAAACAAAGGCGCACTTTATTCGGTTTTATAACCAGTCTCATCGGGGAACTCCAGGGTGAGTTTGACGGTTCAATAACACCCAATGTCAACATTCTATCAATTTGTGTGAACATTAGTTTTTCCACTGCTGGTGATACGGGGTAGAACCTTTGCTTGATCGGTCTGGCTTCACCAACATCGATCAAGTGCTTTATTAAGCCCGTTCTTCCCAACCCTTGCTTTTCAAAGTTTGGAAAAAGAGAAATGACAGCGTTTAATTGCTGTTGTTGACTTGAAGTTAACATATAGTTATCATCTGATTTCTCACCATCAGATTTACCACAAACCTCGGACAGACTTTCGGACTTATCGGACGAAACAGACGGACTTGCGCTAACCGATGACTTATCAAATAAATCCGCGGATTCAATGACATTCGGTACTAATTTAAATTTCTTCCAAAAGTCAATTCCAAGTATAAGTCGTTGAGAAATTGTTGGTATTACAAAAAGGTTAATTGGACAAGACATTTCCTTAAACGTGATATTTACATTAAGCCAACCTATAACGCGTTGTTGAGCCCCATCGGCAGTTTTGACAAAGTTTCTGCAACTTATAAAATTTGGAATTTTGAAAAATTTTCTTTAGCTAATTCAGATCCAATGCAACTAATGCTAGCACCAGTATCTAACAAGTCATATTCTACATAATCTAGAAAAGACACCTTTGCATAGGTTATCTTTTGGATCACTAAGGATAGCATAGAGTAATAATTTCGAGCAAATTTTTCGTTTTCTATAATAATCTTTGAGTCTTGTTGTGGAACGTTTAGGTTTAGATCGTTTAAGTGAAGCTAATTCGACATCCTTAAAAATTGTATTACGCCTTAAATAATAGTTTTCCAATCTTTTATGATAGGGTAAAATAGGGTGAATAAGTTTATCGAAATCAATGTTGTTTTCCTCAGATCTCGAATCTGGTTTTTTCAAAATCTTGTAACAACAAGGATCAGTTTTAGGATTCTCTGAGTTTTCTACGAAAGTATTTTGTGGACGACAAATGTTAGTATTTTCTGCAGTAGTTGTTTGATGGTTTAAGGTATGGAAGGAAAAGTTGTTATTTATTGGGAACTCTTGTTCGGAGGTGGAGGATTGTAGTTTTCTGAATATTTTTTGTCTTTACATTTGGGACACTGTGGTCTATAAGTATTTTTAGCCCCACAACCATAACAAAAAATAGTTCTTTCGTAAAGGCAGTCTTCCCAAACATGGCCTGGTTTATCGCAATTCCAGCAGCGTGGAACAGTGGGGTTATTATGTAACGCATCTATAGAAGTTTCAGAGCATACAGGATTAGCATCTTCAGAATCTAAATCGACTTCAGCAATATGTCTTCGAGGTTGATGAGTATTAGCAGTACGGTTGTTCAAGTTTCGCTTAACATGCTCGTCTTCAAGAAAAGATTCCCGCATTTGGACTAGTTTTCGTAAATGGAGTATTGAATGTACAGGAATATACAGCAAATCTTGCCTTATTTCCGGTCTTAAGTTTCGCATTTCCGAAAATGCAGAAGGCAACCTGTCCATAATTGCGGATATAGAATCATAAAAAACATCAAATGACTCTCCTGGTTTTTGTCTTCTATTTCTTATTTCCTCACGAAGATCAAAAGAAGACTTGAAATCTTTATATTGAGAGCTAATCGCGTTGCAGAATTCGTTCTAATCGATAACACCTCTTTCCTGCTTGTGATAGCGCCAGAATCAATCTCGCGCTTTCCCTGATAAAAGTATGTGAAGATTCTTACATATAATCGTGTAATCTCCATTGAAATTATCGTTGGTTAGAGAGGTTAGTCTATACAAAAACTCTTCTACGGTTAACCCAGTAGTTGAACCGTCAAATTTTAAACACCAGTTTTGGATAATCGATGTAATTTTATCGGTGTTTATCGTAGAAACTTGGGAATTTGTAGGTGGTGTTCTCATAGCATTTGGTTGTCGATTAAAATGATTTGGAAAATAATTGTAAATATTTTGAGGTCGATTCTGATGAGTTAACATGGGATTATTTCCGGGATTGTTTTCGTTAGAATTGGGTAGTTGATATTGTTGGTTGTTAGCAGAGTTTGCAGAGTTGTTAGAATTTAAATTTCGTAAAACCTGTTGTATATCAGTTTCCATTATGTTTCCTATTAAATTAGAATTTCCCGAAGGATATTGTGGAGGAATCAGAGGGTTTTGAATAGACAAATTGAGATTTTGTAAAGCTCTTGAAATACTAGACTCTATCATTTGATTTATACGATTATAATCTATTAAAGTTGGTGAATTGGATTGTGGTATTAGCTGGGGATTATTTCTTTCATTGGAAGGCATTCCAGAAGGGACAACGTTTTGCTGAGGTGGAGTTCTGGGGTTAATCAATTCTCCACCAGTCGTATTATTGTGAGGAGTTGTAGGGTCTTGAAAAAGATTTTTACTAACACTTCTAGTATTATAAGTTTTTGAAACAGCTCCACGAGCTTTGCCTCTTGGTCTATTAGGATTTTGCTTAATGGGAAATGAACATTTTCAAACATCCTCTAACCACATGTGAGAAAACAGACTGGGCACTCTTTAGCATTAGATAAAGAATTTTCAATGCAAATTCTATGGAAGATATGATTACAGCGATTAATAACCATACAAGGGGTTTTATCATCCATTTTCTCACTACAAATATTACAGACATGTTCTGGGTTTGTAAATGGAATATTGGAAGATACCACTGTGGCAGCGGATACTGAAGGCTGAGTAGGTGTTCTTGGCAAGGACATTTTTAAAATAAAAACACTTTCGATAGAATTGAATTTTGAACAAATTTATTTAAACAAATACAATATACTCTATACCAGTAGATATTAAAAGATAAATCAAACTCAATTGAGGAAGAAAATCATGCAAAATTAAAAGAAATATTAAAAATTTTGAAGAATTCTAAATTCTGAAAGATAACTTTTACTACAAGGAATTGTAGTAAAAGTTTGTTGTATATTATTTTTCTAAAGTATTCTAAGTATTCAGACAAAATATCATAAATTTTGTTTTCTATATGAAATGTTTATTATAGGGTAAAACAAATTATAGCGAATTTTGATCAATAAAGGATATTAAACTGGGCTATGGATTGTTTGAGTAAATTAAGATAACTCGCGTTTTACAAAATAAGTTTTAACAACTAATAAAAACGGATGTTATATCGCAAACAGCAACTATAACATAAATCCAATTTTTACAAGAAACTAAACTGATTGAAATAAAACGAAGATATACTACTTTACCACAAAACTAAATAAATTATAACTATTGAATATAATATCAACGACTACATCTGGAAAGTCATATGTAGAGGTTATCGGTTAAGTCACTCGAACCCATCAAATGCTTAAAAATCCAGGAAACATGCAGATGTATTCGAGAATATAGTAGTGGATATATTATATACAATAGAAAAATTTATGAAAAAATTAAATCTAAAAAAAGCTAACGTTAAGTTCGGAACCGAAATACTTAGGATGTTAGCGTACTTCGGCCCCACGTTGGGCGCCATTTTCTGTAATGTACACAAGCCTTGATTGGACAACGAGTGCCAATGAGATTTTCAGACATGTTTTAAAAATTTGTTAGAATATACAAACCATCAAAACAAGTCTTACATTTGGCCAAGTAAAGGGGTTAGATAAAGTCGATGGGAGCCTATGATTGCTAACTAGCAGTCGTTTGGGGGGGGTTCGTGACTTATCTGCACCTAACTCACGTTCATACATTTCAATTTTATAAGACTCCCGGATGTGGATGTAGATAATAATTCTATTAAATTTATACTTAAATGGACCGGAAATGCATAGTCAATTCAAAGAAAAGCCCCTACTATGCTGATTGTGATATAAAATATACAAAATATTGATCAAATGCTAAGGAAGTTTTTCTGGTGACAATCGAAAAACCCGTGTCTCAAAACCCACCCTTACCATGATTCTATAGACACTATGAATTTTTTTTATAGAATCCCACACTCAGATTACCCTAAGGTTTTATTTCATATATAAAACGTTTTGATTATTTTAGCAATTCATTTTGCTTAATTAATGTTTATTTTCAAAAATCAAAATAGAAATGTGATAGATTTTAACAAAATTTAAAATAAGAAAATTTGTTGCAAGTTATATAAAAAACAATATTTAATTCTGGGGCTAAATCTATATATATAAAAATGAATGTGTGTTTGTTTGTATGTTTGAACGTTATAGACTACTAAACGGCTGAACCGATTTTCACAGCGTATTCCTGCATGTCTGGAATAGGTAATAGGCTACTTTTTATTTCGAAATTTCAAGTGGGCAATGAGCCACGCCCACATTAAGAAAATATAAAATCCGTATATTTGAGATAATATAACATTTAGAGTCCTCAAATTTTGTCGGAGCCACTTTAGTGTCAATATGATCATTTAGGACAAAAAGTAAGCGGACTAGCATTAGGGGGCGTGGTACCTCCCATATAAATTAAATACAAAAATTCGTTTATCTGGGAAACTAATAGAACTAAATTCTTAAAATTTAGCACGAAGAACTTTAACATCCATGTAAACATTTTGGGTAATAAATTGGCGGACTACCCATGAGGGGAGCGGCACCTCCCATATTAATTAAAAACAAAAATTCTGGGAAACTAATAGAACTAAATTCTTAAAACTTTGCACGAAGAACTTTAATATTCATCTGAACATTTTTAACGAAAAAAGAGCGGACCTTCATCTGGGGGGCTTAGAGCCCCCATATGAATAAAATAGAAAAATTCGTATATCTGAGAAACTATTAGAGCTAGAATCTTTAAATTTTACTTGAAGAACTTGAATTTAGAGTATAACGGGCGGACTTCCAATGGGGTACTTGATAACTTCCATATGAATTAAATACAAAATTTCGTTTAACTGGGAAACTAATAGAACTAGATTCTTCAAATTTTGCACAAATTATTTTAATATTCATCTGAATATTTTGGAAGAAAAAGGGCGGACTTTCATCCGGGGAGCATGAAGCCTCCACATGAATTAAATTCGTATATCCGAGAAACTATTAGAGCTAGAATCTTCAAATTTTACATGAAGAACTTTGACATTCATGTAAACATTTAGAGAATAACGGGCGGACTTTCAATAGGGCGCTTGGCACCACATATATGAATTAAATACAAATTTTTCATAGATAGATAGAAATTGGCGAACTTAATAACTAACTACAATAGTGTTCCAGATTAACAATATGTTACATATGAGAGATATGTTACATATGAGATTGGAGAAAAAAAGGGCAGACTTTCATCTGGGGGCTGTGAGTTCCCATACGAATTAAATAGAAAAATTCGTATATCTGAGAAACTATTAGAGCTAGAATCTTCAAATTCTACATGAAGATCTTTGACATTAATGTGAACATTTAGAGAATAACGGGCGGACCTTCAATGGGGTCTTGGCACCCCCTATATGAATTAAATACAAAATTTCATATATCTGGGAAAATATTAGATTTTTTTTAATTTGTCATCGATTACATTAAAATCTTAATTAACGTTCGGAAAAAATGCATCTCTGGAAAACATTACAGTTAGAATCTTCAAAATTATTAAGAAGATTTTTTATTTATATTGATTTTAGTGTAGCAAAGCACACTGGGTATAGCTAGTACATTATAAAATATTTTGCAAATGCGATAATAGAAAATTTTATTATAAAGTTGTATAAAAAATATAGAAAAATAAATTCCAAAAATTTAATTTATAAAAGAATACATTTTTGTTTAAACTCAAATGATTTATGTAAATTGGAATGTTTTTTATATAAATATGTATGCTTTTTTTTGATAAAAATGATATTTACTATTTCATTAATTGATAATTCTTTTCTTGCTTTAAATATTATAATTATCTTCTTAAATCAATGTTATTTATTATTCGGTTACGTTAACGGTTGCAAGATCATAATGACGTTTTAGTATTAAATTAAAGAATATGTCAAAAGAGAATTGCAAAACTTCATATTCATGCTTCTTCTTCTTATTATTTCTCTTTTGTTATTTAATTATAAATTACAAGAAATGTTGTTTATATTTTTTAACAAGTTAAAAATAGTAAAAATTTAATTTTTAAAGTGTTTGTGGTTATTTAAAATAAGATGGTTTTAAATCTTTGTAGAAAATATTTAAATTGTGTAAATTTTAAATAGTGTAACGTGTAAAATGTGTAAATAATTAGTGTAAATTCCTTTTCTATTAAATTTTAACAAGTGACTTCAAAGATTAACAAATAATTCTCTTTTAAATTTTTAGCAAATGTGAAATAGTTTTAGATTGCAACAATTTAGTTTGTAAGAAATAAAATTATTCAACAATTTAATATAATAACAAAAAAAATTGTATCAACTGATTTGGCAAACAATTTAACGATTATAAAAATCTCACAAATGTTGATGATTTTTCAATAAATATTAAAAACATTTTAGCATGTGCATTTAAATTTTGTTTTGTTTTGATTTGAATAATAAGAATAGAAGATAAATAATACCAATAATTGTGGATTTCTTTTAATGTATCATTGTTTACGTTTTTCACTTTTAATAAAGCAACATATAATTCATAATTTTGCAGATTCTTTTCTAATTCAAAGCATGTATTATGCTCGAATTATCGAAGAGCACTAAATTAGATGATGCTTTGGGAGTTTTTAGTGTGACAAATAAAACAACATAATTTTATCAATGAATTAAAAAAAAAAAACAAACGATCCAAACAAGAACTCAATCCAATGTGGAAAGTATTAAGGTTTCATTAACAAAAGACTTTGGATACTATTCATTGACTAGTTTTGTGGTTTTATTTGTAGCCAAGAGTGTTCTACAAATATAGTAAAATATAAAAGTTTGGTTTCACTCACCCAAGTTTACACCGATGACGATGAGGCCTCTCCGTTCTCGATGGGTTAATTAAGCTGTATTTGAAAAAATTTTATATTATAGAATACTCTTAGATAGATAGTTGACTCCGTTTTGGATACAATGAGGTATTATTTTGTTCCACTATTTTGGTTTAATATAGGTAGGTAGATTAAAAGGTGTATGTAGTTTTATAATATTGATTGATTTTCGATCTATTTTTGGCAGGTATTAGTTATCAGGCAATTTTGGATGTTCAATTCTGGAAATTTAGGTGATGGTTGTCGACAATTTTTTTTAAATTTGATGATTTGTTTTGGCAAGATGTAGCTTTTGGTAGATGTAATAGGGATTCTTCTGGCAAGTCTTTGGTAGAAGATTAAAACAGCTAGTACTAGGATCTTACAGATGAATCGTAAAGGCAAATTATAATCCGAACAATTAAGCAATCCAAACTCACAATTTGCTCCGAATCTGGGATCAGGAGGTGTTTTTGTTGGTGGATTAAACACTTCAGAGAGTGGTATTTATTGTTAACCGGTTACAGAATCAGTTTATGATTAGTAGAATTTCAGATGGTAGAAATAAATTGTGTCTTAGGAACACATGTGCTAAAAACACATTTGTCTACCAGTTTGGAATTTTCATAGATTCTGGATAAAATATAGGAAATTTTCATCTGATTTTAATCGAATAAACGCACTATAAAAATACAATTTCTTACCAGTTTATTGAATGGTTTTTCGAACAAAGATTTCAATATATAAATGTAAAATGGCTTTAATCCAAAACTGAGGTGAAAATAACCTTATTTTAGTTTGAACTATTTTTTCCACGTTTTATTGGTAGCTTGATACGACTGGATGTCACAAAATTTTGAAGAAAAAGGAAGTTAAAACTTTTGGATACATAGCATTTAACTTTTATGAGAATAATTATCAAGCTAAAAGCATTTTGAGTTAATGTCAATTAACCAACACATTATTATCGACAAAAATCTTTGAAATTGGTGGCTACGTAAGGCGACTGGCCGAATATTATACTAATAAAAGTTTATCTTTTGGTTCTTTATCAATTTCCCAAGAATATCTTTAATTTCTGTTTAGTTTTCAAGCAATTTTTAGCTCAAAATTATTAATTTTGCAAAATCATTCGGTGGTACCTTAATCAACTTTATGGATTTTACTTTGATACATTTAGAGCGGGTTTTTGAGATGGTAATCAAATGCCAATTAATAATCAGATTAGTTAATCTAAAATAAATTTAATCTTATGTTAATCCCCTTTGATGTTTTTGAGTACAAGATTAAACTTCGCAGTGTTGCTATACAAAGCAACAGAATACTTCACTGTTTGTTATCAAAACAATGCATATTTTATAAAAAAGAAGAAGACAATTGTAAATTTAATATGAAAATTAATGAACACTTAAATTAAAAACAAAAAATGTATTTTGAAGTGTCCATAATTTATACTAATCAATAAATAGAATATTTTAATGTTTATATTTATAAAAATTTTATTAATTTTTTTGCATCAGCTGTTTACACTTTTGCATTTCGTGCTTAAGATTAAACCACCTCCATTGGGCGCTTAAACTTGCAAACAAAATTAACTAATTGAGTACTCAAAAACATCTTTCGAGGATTAATTTTAATTTAATCGCTAATCTTTCACCTAAAGATTAGCCCTTAATGGGATAAGTAACTAAACGTGTTGTTTACTTACGCATTGTTTATACTCACATGCGTATAAACTATGAGTAAATGTTTATAACATTAGATGTTGCTGATATATAAAAACATTACATGTGTATCACCTCTTGTAATCCACAACAGCTGATAATGTAATATACATGTATCATTCCGATATTGGGTGTAATAAACAATTTTGGTGTAAAATTAGAACAAACAATAAGTTATATATGGTATATGGTTTAAAAAGTATTTATTAAAAGTATTAATAAGAGTTGATACTATTTGATATTTATGCAAAAAAAAACTAAATTCTATAAAAAATAATATTCAATAGTAAAATTGTAAAAACGTTCACCACAAACTGCATAACACTTACTCTATGAGTAGAAATGTTAGGAAGAAAAAGAACGTTATTGGTTTTTGTTCTGGGTCAAATATACCGTTAAATTGAAAATACATTTATTATTAAAATATAAATAAAAGGATGTAATGAAAGAAAGATTTCTTTGAGGAAATTAACATTAATTTGCAGAATATGAAATCGAATTAGGATTATACAGAAATTTGAAATGGATTGAATACAACTAAGGCGATCTTAAATGGAATATATGTGCCTTTATGTACGAATATCCTTAGCGTGATAAGTTCCTACAATTTTTCCTTCGGAATCAGATAAAACATAGTAATGGTTTCTTAACTTTTCCTTAACAGTGGCTTTTACAAACAATGGGGCAAATTTTGCATTAAATCGCTTTTCCATACTACTCTGTACGAAATTTCTACGTAGAACCTCTTGACCAATATGGAACTTTTCTGGCCTAGTTCGTAGATTATAGGTTTTCTGATTTTGTTTATAAGCCTGGTTTAAATATTTCTGTATGTCTTTTCTAATCAATTGTAGATGGTCATCTCTAGATAATGAAGCTGTAGGTTCATTTAGTGTTTTAAAGTTATTTAGCAAAGCATATGGGGATCCATGTGTTATCATGTTAAATCCAAACAGAACATGATATGGTGACATGTTTATTGATTGATGGTATCCGTTTCGTAAAGCACAGTTGATCGTACTGAGATTTTCATCCCATTTGGTATGATCGTGTTTCAAAAAGCTCTAATCGCCGCTATAATTGAAAGGTTTGCACGTTCTGAAGCGTTTGATTGTGGTGAATAAACGGCTGTATAAATATGTTTAATACCTAGAGAAGTAAAATATGCATTTAAGTCATTTGCTTTGAATTGCGACCCATTGTCACTCACGATCGTTTCCGGTATCCCATAAACGTGAAATATCTGTGTTTGTAAAAAGTCTTTTATTGACAAAGACGTAAACTTTTTCAGAGGTTGTAACCACTGAAACTTTGACAGATGGTCTAAGACTATAAGAATACCAATATTTCCTTTCTTACTACGCGGATATGGGCCCTAACAAGTCTATATATAATCTCTGAAAAGGACGTATTGTTATAGTTTGTTTACCCATTTCCGGTTTCAACACAAAATGTGGGTGCTTGGTGGTTTTACACAATTCGCAGTTTCTGACAAAATTCCTAACATCTACTACCATTCCTGGCCAGTAAAATTTTCTTCGTAGAAGTTCCAAAGTTTTGGACATTCCTCCATGAGATACCGTAGGTGGATCATGAAAACGTTTTATAAGCGTTGTTCGAAGACCATATGGAATCCACAGCTTCCAAGCTTCGCTTTCGTTTGATTCAATACCGCCATAATGTTCGGTTCGTATGTTTACATACTTTTCTACCATCTTTATATCAGGAAACTGGGATTGGTTTTCCTGTATCTTATTCTTCAAATCACAGTAATCTGGATCATCAAAACATGCGGAATTCAAATCTATTTCTGGCTCTGACAAATCTAAAGAATTAACTTCTTCGAACTCAATACGTGACAAAGCATCTGGTACGACGTTCTCTTTACCTTTGCGATGATTTATGGTGAAATTGTAGGCTTGAAGCTTCAACGCCCATCTGGCTAACCTTCCACTTAGATTCGGCTGCTTCATCAGCCAAACAAGACTGGAGTGGTCAGTTATAACCTCGAATTCTTGGAGTTCAAGATAGCATCGGAATCGTTGAATAGCTTCTATCGCCGCTAAACATTCACGTTCCGTCACACTGTAATTTCTCTGTGCGGAATTAAGCTTTTTGCTCATAAAAGCAATCGGTTTTTCCTCGTTATTATTATCCAGTTGGACGAGCACAGCACCGATACCAAAATCGCTGACATCACAGTGAACGAAAAACTTTTTCTCAAAATCAGGGTTACTTAGAATAGGAGCAGAAGATAGTAATTCTTTGATTTGTTCAAAAGCCTGCTGAGCCTCGGGAGTCCAAACAAACTTCTTCTTAGTTGACAAGGTTTCTGATATAGGGTAAACTACGCTTGAAAAGTTCGCAATAAAGCGCCTATACCAGCCTGCAACACCTAAGAAGCCACGAACTTGTTTTATGTTCTTTGGAGTTGGCCAGTTTCTGATCGCACTTACTTTTTCTGGGTCTGTCACTATACCACCATCTCCAATAATATAACCTAAGTATTTTACTTTTGTAACGCAAAACTTACTTTTCGATATGTTTAGGGTCAAATTAGCTTTACGGAACTGTCCAGCTATACGAACTAAAATACCAATATGTTCTACGAAGTTCTCAAAACAATAATCACATCGTCAAGATAACCAAAGACGCTGTTGTTCAAGTCCGGGGGAATTAGATCATCGATAAGCCTACTCATTGTTTGGGGTGCATTGCACACCCGAAGGGCATTACAGTAAACTGGTATAAGGGTCTACCAGGCACTGTAAAAGCAGTTATGGGCTTCGATTCATCATCCAATGCTATTTGCTAATACGCGTCTTTTAAATCTAACTTGGAAATGATGTTGGCTTTTGGAAGACGCGCAAAGATTCCCTCAATCGATGGTAGTGCATAGGCATCCTTTTTCGTGACAGAATTCACTTTTCTCGCATCTAAACAAAGGCGGACTTTATTCGGTTTTATAACCAGTCTCATCGGGGAATTCCAGGGTGAGTTTGACGGTTCAATAACACCCAATGTCAACATTCTATCAATTTGTGTGAACATTAGTTTTTCCACTGCTGGTGATACGGGGTAGAACCTTTGCTTGATCGGTCTGGCTTCACCAACATCGATCAAGTGCTTTATTAAGCCCGTTCTTCCCAACCCTTGTTTTTCAAAGTTTGGAAAAAGAGAAATTACAGCGTTTAATTGCTGTTGTTGACTTGAAGTTAACATATAGTTATTATCTGATTTCTCACCATCAGATTTACCACAAACCTCGGACAGACTTTCGGACTTATCGGACGAAACAGACGGACTTGCGCTAACCGATGACTTATCAAATAAATCCGCGGATTCAATGACAATCGGTACTAATTTAAATTTCTTCCAAAAGTCAATTCCAAGTATAAGTCGTTGAGAAATTGTTGGTATTACAAAAAGGTTAATTGGACAAGACATTTCCTTAAACGTGATATTTACATTAAGCCAACCTATAACGCGTTGTTGAGCCCCATCGGCAGTTTTGACAAAGTTTCTGCAACTTATAAAATTTTGGAATTTTGAAAAATTTTCTTTAGCTAATTCAGATCCAATGCAGCTAATGCTAGCACCAGTATCTAACAAGCCATATTCTACATAATCTAGAAAAGACACCTTTGCATAGGTTATCTTTTGGATCACTAAGGATAGCATAGAGTAATAATTTCGAGCAAATTTTTCGTTTTCTATAATAATCTTTGAGTCTTGTTGTGGAACGTTTAGGTTTAGATCGTTTAAGTGAAGCTAATTCGACATCCTTAAAAATTGTATTACGCCTTAAATAATAGTTTTCCAATCTTTTATAATAGGGTAAAATAGGGTGAATAAGTTTATCGAAATAATGTTGTTATCCTCAGATCTCGAATCTGGTTTTTCAAAATCTTGTAACAACAAGGATCAGTTTTAGGATTCTCTGAGTTTTCTACGAAAGTATTTTGTGGACGACAAATGTTAGTATTTTCTGCAGTAGTTGTTTGATGGTTTAAGGTATGGAAGGAAAAGTTGTTATTTATTGGGAACTCTTGTTCGGAGGTGGAGGATTGTAGTTTTCTGAATATTTTTTGTCTTTACATTTGGGACACTGTGGTCTATAAGTATTTTTAGCCCCACAACCATAACAAAAAATAGTTCTTTCGTAAAGGCAGTCTTCCCAAACATGGCCTGGTTTATCGCAATTCCAGCAGCGTGGAACAGTGGGGTTATTATGTAACGCATCTATAGAAGTTTCAGAGCATACAGGATTAGCATCTTCAGAATCTAAATCGACTTCAGCAATATGTCTTCGAGGTTGATGAGTATTAGCAGTACGGTTGTTCAAGTTTCGCTTAACATGCTCGTCTTCAAGAAAAGATTCCCGCATTTGGACTAGTTTTCGTAAATGGTGTATTGAATGTACAGGAATATACAGCAAATCTTGCCTTATTTCCGGTCTTAAGTTTCGCATTATGATTTCAATTAATTCCATTTCCGAAAATGCAGAAGGCAACCTGTCCATAATTGCGGATATAGAATCATAAAAAACATCAAATGACTCTCCTGGTTTTTGTCTTCTATTTCTTATTTCCTCACGAAGATCAAAAGAAGACTTGAAATCTTTATATTGAGAGCTAATCGCATTGCAGAATTCGTTCCAATCGATAACACCTCTTTCCTGCTTGTGATAGCGCCAGAATCAATCTCGCGCTTTCCCTGATAAAAGTATGTGAAGATTCTTACATATAATCGTGTAATCTCCATTGAAATTATCGTTGGTTAGAGAGGTTAGTCTATACAAAAACTCTTCTACGGTTAACCCAGTAGTTGAACCGTCAAATTTTAAACACCAGTTTTGGATAATCGATGTAATTTTATCGGTGTTTATCGTAGAAACTTGGGAATTTGTAGGTGGTGTTCTCATAGCATTTGGTTGTCGATTAAAATGATTTGGAAAATAATTGTAAATATTTTGAGGTCGATTCTGATGAGTTAACATGGGATTATTTCCGGGATTGTTTTTGTTAGAATTGGGTAGTTGATATTGTTGGTTGTTAGCAGAGTTTGCAGAGTTGTTAGAATTTAAATTTCGTAAAACCTGTTGTATATCAGTTTCCATTATGTTTCCTATTAAATTAGAATTTCCCGAAGGATATTGTGGAGGAATCAGAGGGTTTTGGATAGACAAATTGAGATTTTGTAAAGCTCTTGAAATACTAGACTCTATCATTTGATTTATACGATTATAATCTATTAAAGTTGGTGAATTGGGTTGTGGTATTAGCTGGGGATTATTTCTTTCATTGGAAGGCATTCCAGAAGGGACAACGTTTTGCTGAGGTGGAGTTCTGGGGTTAATCAATTATCCACCAGTCGTATTATTGTGAGGAGTTGTAGGGTCTTGAAAAAGATTTTTACTAACACTTCTAGTATTATAAGTTTTGAAACAGCTCCACGAGCTTTGCCTCTTGGTCTATTAGGATTTTGCTTAATGGGAAATGAAAATTTTCAAACATCCTTTAACTCATATGTGAGAAAACAGACTGGGCACTCTTTAGCATTAGATAAAGAATTTTCAATGCAAATTCTATGGAAGATATGATTACACCGATTAATAACCATTAGGGTGATCGACTCGGATTTTCAACCGGTTCTAAAACCGGTTTTTTCTGTTATACCAGTGTCGGTTTTTTCTAAATGTTGATTTTTCGAATATCGAACAACCCGGTTTTTCTACTTTTTAAAAACCGGTTTCGAATACTTTTAATTTGCTTTGTATTCAAAGATTACTTAAGTTAAATTTTGAAGTAAATAAAAATACAGCCCGTCTATATATTAAAAATATTGGAGTCCAGGAACTAGAGTATATTTTTCTAATGCACCTTGGGTTAAACTTTTTTGATTTTCCTAATTAATTAACAATTATTATTTGTAAAGTTTATTGGAATAACAGTTTGATAAAATTTTATCAATCTTAAGATTATATTTCAATTACAATAATAAATTTGCGGCTAAAACATTATGGAAGTGTTGGAATGACTATGAAAGTTGTCTAAATAGGGATTTTAGAATAAGCTAGAATTACATAGTTCCTTATGTTCAACAGAAGTGTTCTACTTTTTTCCATTTTTTACATTAAAGAAATAAAGTAAATCAGACGACTAGATGTAAAGTTATAATCTTTTAAACTGTTAAAAAACAGTTAAGTCCTGTTTTATTAATTAAATTTAAACATAAACGTCTATTTTTTCAAATTAAAATAGATTTTGTTATTTATAATGAAAAACCGGTTAACCGGTTTTTTCTGGATTTGAAAAATGTCAACCGGTTTTTTTCAAATGTCAACTATTCGAACTATTCGAAAACCGGTTTTTGGAAAATGTCGAATAATCGATCACCCTAATAACCATACAAGGGGTTTTATCATCCATTTCTCACTACAATATTACAGACATGTTCTGGGTTTGTAAATGGAATATTAGCTGGATCAGCTGTAGATTTTTACAAGAAACTAAACTGATTGAAATAAAACGAAGATATAATACTTTACCACAAAACTAAATAAATTATAACTATTGAATATAATACCAACGACTACATCTGGAAAGTCATATGTAGAGGTTATCGGCTAAGTCACTCGAACCCATCAAATGCTTAAAAATCCAGGAAACATGCATATGTATTCGAGAATATAGAAGTGGATATATTATATACAATAGAAAAATTTATGAAAAAATTAAATCTAAACAAGCAAGAAATTATAGTCGGGCGAGGCCGACCATATAATACCCTACACCTGTTACAAATATAAAATGTGATTTAGTTTTCATAATAAAGCATTTAAGTTGAATTGCACCTTGCCTTGAATTATACTTAAGCCATTTATTGTTGAATAATATTGTGGACATTTAAGTCAAATTTTGAAGGGGGATTTGTATAGGGGCTATGGTCAAATGAGACCCTATTATTATAAAATTCATGAGAGTCATCAAGGCTAGTATAGAAATTGGTTTTGCAGCTTTTTGTCGAGATACGATTATATTAAACATAATTACCCAACAAACCAAGCCATAATCAAAATATAACTACATTTTAAAATAAACTTATAATAAAGAATTTTCTACAACATTTCATAAGGATACTTATGATAGGTTATTTTAATGGAAATTATAAATACTTTTAAAATAATGCTTAAAAAACGCTTCGTATAGCAACAATATTTGCAATAATACTTGCTGTACACTTAGTTAGGATAACAAGTTTTACAAATGTGATTGTAAAAGACTAATGATCGCAATAGTTTTGTAATTGTTTTCCTATAAGATATCCCGTTATTTTATTGCGTGTTTTTCTTATTATTATTCTTCTTCATTTCAGTCTTCTTGTTTAGTTTGGCAAAGGCAGTGTTTTAAGTGTTTAAGAGTGTAATTTTATAAAATAAAGTAATATAAAATTTGTGTTTAAAAATGGTAATTTAATTAATATATAAAAACTGCCACATAATAAAACAATGTCCTTTTTTATTTTATAGATGCCGCTTTTTCTATAGGATTGAGGGAGGACGAGTTCATAAAAGTATAAACAAGTCTTTCCATTTACCAATAATAGACTAATACGTAAAATATATATAGAAAAGTGCAAATTGTAGAAAGTATAATTGAAAAATATCAGTAAAGTAATGAAAATAAAAAATATGTATGAAACAAAAAAAATATTGTTTTAATTGAATTAACAAGCTTATAAAAATGTTACGAAAATAAGCTTACTTCAATCATGTTTCAAAAACTATTTTTCAGTAAGCTTATTTCATAATTGCGATTCTAAGCTTGTTGTAAACTGCAACTAGGAATATTATCACAAGGTTCAATTTTCTTGATAAAATAATTGTTAACAAGCATTTTACAATAATTATCATAATAGTTTTGCAAACCTAACGCTTATGGTAGTAAGTTTGTTATAAACGAATTTTAAGCTTTTTGGTTTGTTGGGTATAAACTTAAAATCCCTATTCGTCGGGTTCAGTTGTATGGGGTCTAGGTGAAATAATGGACCGATGTTAACCATTTTCAATAAGCTTCGTCTCCTGTACCATAGAAGATCTTCTGCCAATTTCATTGAATTATCTTCAAAATTGCGACCTGTAGTTTGAATTAAAGGTTTACAAGCCCTATTCGGGGGTTCAGTTGTATGGGGGCTAGATGAGAAAATGGACCGATGTTAACCATTTTCAATAGACTTCGTCTCTGGGACAATAGAAGATCATGTGCCAAATTTCATTGAATTATCTTCAAAATTGCGACCTGTAGTTTGATTAAAGGTTTACAAGCCCTATTCGGGGGTTCAGTTGTATGGGGGCTAGATGAGAAAATGGACCGATGTTAACCATTTTCAATAGGCTTCGTCTCTGGGATAATAGAAGAACATGTGCCAAATTTCATTCAATTATCTTCAAAATTGCGACCTGTAGTTTGATTACAAGGTTTACAAGCCCTATTCGGGGTCTCAGTTGTATGGGGGCTAGGTGAAATAATGGACCGATATTAACCATTTTCAATAGGCTTCGTCCCTGGGACAATAGAAGATCACGTGCCAAATTTCATTCAATTATCTTCAAAATTGCGACCTGTAGTTTGATTACAAGGTTTACATGGACGGACAGACGGACGGACGGACGGACGGACGGACGGACGGACATAACTAGATCGACTCAGAAAATGATTCTAAGCCGATCGGTATACTTTAAGGTGGGTATAGGACCAATATTATTGTGCGTTACAAACATCAGCACAAATCCAATATACCCTCCCCACTAAAGTGGTGTAGGGTATAAAAAAGCTAACGTTAAGTTCGGAACCGAAATACTTAGGATGTTAGCGTACTTCGGCCCCACGTTGGGCGCCATTTTCTGTAATGTACACAAGCCTTGATTGGACAACGAGTGCCAATGAGATTTTCAGACATGTTTTAAAAGTTTGTTAGAATATACAAACCATCAAAACAAGTCTTACATTTGGCCAAGTAAAGGGGTTAGATAAAGTCGATGGGAGCCTATGATTGCTAACTAGCAGTCGTTGGGGGGGATTCGTGACTTATCTGCACCTAACTCACGTTCATACATTTCAATTTTATAAGACTCCCGGATGTGGATGTAGATAATAATTCTATTAAATTTATACTTAAATGGACCGGAAATGCATAGTCAATTCAAAGAAAAGCCCCTACTATGCTGATTGTGATATAAATAAACAAAATATTGATCAAATGCTAAGGAAGTTTTTCTGGTGACAATCGAAAAACCCGTGTCTCAAAACCCACCCTTACCATGATTCTATAGACACTATGAATTTTTTTATAGAATCAGATTACCCTAAAGTTTTATTTCATATAAAACGTTTTGATTATTTTAGCAATTCATTTTGCTTAATTAATGTTTATTTTCAAAATCAAAATAGAAATGTGATAGATTTTAACAAAATTTAAAATAAGAAAATTTGTTGCAAGTAATAAAAAAACAATATTTAATTCTGGGGCTAAATTTATATATAAAAATGAATGTGTGTTTGTTTGTATGTTTGAACGTTATAGACTTCTAAACGGCTGAACCGATTTTCTTGAAATTTTCACAGCGTATTCCTGCATGTCTGGAATAGGTAATAGGCTACTTTTTATTTCGAAATTTCAAGTGGGCAATGAGCCACGCCCACATTAAGAAAAATAAAATCCGTATATTTGAGATAAAATAACATTTAGAGTCCTCAAATTTTCTCGGAGCCACTTTAGTGTCAATATGATCATTTAGAACAAAAAGTAAGCGGACTAGCATTAGGGGGCGTGGTACCTCCCATATAAATTAAATACAAAAATTCGTTTATCTGGGAAACTAATAGAACTAAATTCTTAAAATTTAGCACGAAGAACTTTAACATCCATGTAAACATTTTGGGTAATAAATTGGCGGACTACCCATGAGGGGAGCGGCACCTCCCATATTAATTAAAAACAAAAATTCGTTTATCTGGGAAACTAATAGAACTAAATTCTTAAAACTTTGCACGAAGAACTTTAATATTCATCTGAACATTTTTAACGAAAAATGAGCGGACCTTCATCTGGGGGGCTTAGAGCCCCCATATGAATAAAATAGAAAAATTCGTATATCTGAGAAACTATTAGAGCTAGAATCTTTAAATTTTACTTGAAGAACTTGAATTTAGAGTATAACGGGCGGACTTCCAATGGGGTACTTGATACCTCCCATATGAATTAAATACAAAATTTCGTTTAACTGGAAACTAATAGAACTAGATTCTTCAAATTTTGCACAAATTATTTTAATATTCATCTGAATATTTTGGAGGAAAAAGGGCGGACTTTCATCCGGGGAGCATGAAGCCTCCACATGAATTAAATTCGTATATCTGAGAAACTATTAGAGCTAGAATCTTCAAA